>NC_141217.1:40697350-40982350 GCF_054856515.1 Filicampus tigris | reverse complement strand
ATTTAGGGGCCCTGCAAAATTGGACAGGGCTATATTTCGCCATTCTGTCCGGGTTCTCGCAAGCATCTTAATGCATCCTGTCGAGCCATTAGCATCTGATCCGATCAACTCGCAGGCCGTCGTTATGCCGTTCGTATCCACCTGTGAAAAAGACCGGCATTTGTTTTCTTTAAGCCCTCCTTAAGGTTCGCTTAACTCAGTTTGTCAGGAACTGTGCAACAATTTCTTCCCCCGTGGTCCTAAAATCTGCTCAGGTTGTAGTAGGAGGCTAAATATTCAAATGAGGGGATTAGAGCGCCTCTCGTTGATGGATTGCATTGCACAAGTGCTGAATGCCAGCCCTTGTTTTTGCTGTCAACCTTGATTTTTGGAGCTCCAGGTTGTTTTGCCTCCATTAGCCTCGGTCCACCGTGCTGGCTCTGTCCCCTTGCGTGTTGCTGACAGCACTCTTGGTCCAGCCTGTGGCTATTAGCAACGCTAAAATAACACCTTTTAAAAACACCAGCTCACTAACGCGTCTAATGTTGAAAGCCCCCCTCCTCATGGGCAATTAGGACCCCTAAGAGCCTCTCAAACATCTGCCCACAACGCTTTATTTGGGTTTTGGGAAGTGGCATAAATCAGCTGTTTACTCTCAATGAGAGGTACGGCACCACCTCGGCGGCGCGCTCCCCCCTCACAACTCCCTCCCCCGAGTCAGCCATGCGGCCGAGCGATCGGGACGTAAAAGACGGCTGTTGACATCTGTCGTGCTCGGGGAACTCAG
The DNA here is from genome assembly GCF_054856515.1 of Filicampus tigris. Taxonomy (NCBI): domain Eukaryota; kingdom Metazoa; phylum Chordata; class Actinopteri; order Syngnathiformes; family Syngnathidae; genus Filicampus; species Filicampus tigris. Next base: position 40,981,584 of record NC_141217.1, on the reverse strand, counting down.
TGTGCAGATAACGGGGTGTCGTGGCGCGCACTTGCTGGCATCATCCCGGTATGGCAATCGAGTGTGGGCGGATCACAAAGAGGGTCTCTGGGTGCCATGTTGAATCCACGCATGGGCAGAGATGGTAAACGGAAACCCGCTCTGCGTTGCTGGCGCCTGACTTCCATCTGCTCAACTCTGCGAACGGCCATTAGGTGTGTCGGCGTGACCCGCGTGTGGCTGGAGACACGCAGTGAACAAGTGTCCTCCTGGGAGGACGCTTTGGTTGCCATCAGCGTACCTGACCTGAGCAACGCTCGTATTGCAAAATGAGTGATGACGCTTTCAGAAAGCTAGAGATGCAATAATGGCTGGATGGCTTCATGTGAACTACAACCAGTGGCGGGGCTGTGCATTTGCAGGATCTGTGAGGGTGAATTTGAAAACTGATTGGTGAAAGACAGCGTGAATGGTTGTTCGCCTACACCCGCCTATGCCCGCCGCTCGCTCAAAGTCAGCTGCGGCATAACTTTGACCCTAGTGAGGATAAGCAGTACAGAGGCTGGATGGTTGAAGACATAAGCTGTGTCCAAATTCATAGGCCACGTCCTCCGGCCTTGCCACTCTCACATGACCGTCTTCTGTACTGCCGCAATATGGCAGCAATGTACTCGGCTGGTAGGAGAGACACTCCAAGTGTAGAAGAAGAGCGGCGCAGAAGAGCGGCGCAATTTCGGCTAGGAAAGGGTACTCCCAAGCAGCTGTCTCCATGGAAACAAAGGCCGGATTCGAAAGCTACATTCGAAGGCCGCCCGAATTTGGGTACCAACATGTGGCCAAGGCGCCCCGGAAGTTACGTCATGTGAATTCATTAAGTGGGGTGGGTAAACACAAGTATGTTACAATTAACATCCAACAGTAACAATAAAAGCATCATTCTTAGCAACTATTTACACAATTCTGCTTGGCATTCTGCGAATTCCGCTTCTTCCTACATTAGAATGACTTGTGCATAAAAGGTGAACAAAAAAAGTTTGTCACAGGGTGAAAGTGCAGATGCATATGTTGTGTAAAAGTTTATTCTTCCTTTAGTTTTTCTCCACAGGAACAATTGCTCTTCAGGTGAAGTGTGCTATCTTAAGCGTGGCCTTTAATGTGAGTGAAAGCAGCACTTATTGCACTTAGTGCCACATCAATATGGTTGCTTGATGCAGGACTGAAGTGGGATTAACGCTAGAGCCAGATGCTAAGACAGTGAAACTGCACAAAATCAGGTCTGACATGCACACAGCGGTGTTTCCATTTTTTAGGTTGGGAAATATCTCTTCCTCCCTGAGCAGAAAGTGTAAATGACTCAGGGCCATCATGACTGCCACCAGGCACAACCACCAATTTGCTAAAACCTCTTATCGTCATTAGCTTTTTTTTTTTCTTTTAGAGCCTATCCCAGAAGGACTTTGAGAAAGAGGCCGGGCACACCATGGACTGGTCACCACAAACGAGCGTTCACACTAAGGGCAATTTAGAGTCTTCAATAAGCCGAACATGCATGTGTCTGGATTGTGAGAGGAAGCCGTGAGGGAAGCACAAGCACCGGGAAAAGATGCAAGCACCGCACAGGAAGGTAACCGTATTCTTTTGGGAGAAAATGTGTTTTCTCTCATATTCACACACAAGTCGTTTAACACTTGGCAACAGCGGCCCGCACCCTCAGCAGGAAACATCTCAGACAGTCAGGCAGCCAGCGCTCAACGATGGACTGTGCTCGTTTTTCACCTGCAACCACCACGTAGCGACTTCATCGGGTTTCAGAGGCTACCAGATGAAGGATCCTCCACTTTGGCCCATCCACCTGGAGACAAATTGACTCACAATCCCCTCAAGCGGTGCAGATTGTGTCAGGAAGTAGACGGTTAACCACATTACCTAACGTGATGTGATGGATGCTGTGCCTTTCTGTGGGGTCAAGGGTCAGTCAACCAAGCAACCCCCCACCGGCCCACAAAGAGCAAGACGGATGAGGTAGACGGATGCTAGCTCAGCCTTACTCTCGCCAGCAATACGACACCTGATTGGATGTCGGCTGCGGTGGGCGTGAGGCCACACGAGTAACAGAGGCCCGTGCTGCAATCACTCAGAAAACGGGCCCCCCCCCCCTTGATATCACTTTAAGCATTTGCTCTACCCTAAGAATAATTAATGTAACTTGAGATGTACAATAGCAGAAATACACACACGTTTAATTACAAACACTATGAACTTTGAGTAAAATAGAAATATTAAACACACAAATAACAAATGAAAAACAATTTGGTGTCCCACGCGTTCAACTCAAATAGTCCTTTGTCAAATAAATTATATCTCAGTTTTTCCGTTGCAGGCCTGATGTTGATCGGGTGCGTTGTGACCTTACAAACCTTGCAGAGCAAGCAAAAATAACTTTGCGCGTGCACCGTGTTGTGGATGGTACTCACGTGTCTTAAGTTCACGATAGATGGTGATGCTTAATGGGTGGCCAGGGTTGAAAGCACGTCCACGCACTCGGTAACGGGCGGAGTCTGCAAACCCAAAGGATAGCTGACGAGGTTCACGAGATGACTTTACATCCACAGCAGGAAGATGGTGAGGTTCCTTGGTCCACTGCGCATTAAAAAGTCTCTCTTACGTTTTTAAAACCATTTTAAACCTCCATATTTTGCATACAAAAGGAAACTAAAACGCTAGCATTAGCGTTAGCATGCTACATCGCTAACCGAGATTAACATTTACATTAACCGCACAAAGCATTCCGTCTGAGCAGGATAAAAAGTATAAATGAGGTACTCACGTTACAACGGCTTACAAACAGTCCAAAACGAACAGCAGACTCTGCTTCCACTTGTTTCTGAGACTATTGTTTACCACAGTGTTTTTCAAACTTTTTTGAGTCCAGGCACATTTATTTCATTGAAAAAATCCTGCGGCACACTAACAGCTGAAATTGTGAAAAAAAAGAAGCTTATTTTAACAATGTAAGTGTTACCGGCACATTGTTTGTATAAGCATCTTTTTAACATTGGAGAATGACGTTATAACGTCTTGAATAGGAATTAAATAAACACAAAGGAAAACGGATGCAATTTTCTAATGTTTCATATTGATACTTACTGAGTGTGAAACATGGGCCTGTTTGGATGAACATGCGTCACTAATTCGCTTGTCTGTAAACAAAGACAATTAGCTACCTGCTGCTGCCAACTGCTGGTATGGAAGAGTACTACAATGTAGTAAAGACATGATTACGCTGCCCGGCGCTAGACCGCACAGGCACACAAATTAGCTAATTTCCCACGGCACACATGACAATATCTCGCGACACACACACACACACACACACAGTTTGAAAAACACTGGTTTACCACACGGCTTCGACATCCTTCACTGTTGCTCGGCGCACAATAGCGAATGAATACTACAGTACAGACCTCTCGAACGTTTCACGCATGACTACGCCCACCACTACCTAATTAGACATTACAGATGCATCATCCAATGACAACACAATATAAAAGATTGACATGTGCAGTTAGGTGGCGAAAAAAAAAAACAAAAAAAAAAAAAAGAAACTGCGCACATTCTCATACAGTTTTAACAAACTTGATATGCACAAATACGTAAGCTTTTATAATATAAAAATAGTCAACGACTGCTTAAAACATTTAAACTACACTGCATATATAACAACAATATTCATTTTAATAAGTATATACATTTTTAATCATCTTAGACCATGTCAGAGATTTGAATCTGGGCTACACTAGAATTGCCTCCCAGAGTTGCTGTTGCTTATTAATGATGCTCCACAGCAGTGGGGTCCAAGTGATGAACTCGGGGCCATTTGTGAGCTGCTGTCCATCTTTCTTTACCGCGTACACAAAACGGTACAATTGACAGCCAGTTGTTTCTGAAATCTTAATTTACAGCACAGACGGTTTAGTTTGAGCATATTCCATAAAATAAAGGTAAAAAAATTCTTCAATTCTTTTCTTTTTGTGTGTGGATGAGGAAGATAATAGTTTTTTTTTTTTTTTTTGTCACACCGGCATTGCAAACGAGAATCTGTTCTCAGTTGCCTTACCTGGATGAAGGTTGAATACTAAATAAATGACAACGAAACAATGAATGTTTTCCCTCTATACTCACAGCAGGCAGAGTGTCGGCGGTATCTTCTCTAGCGTGGGTTAGTGCATTGTCTAGCGCGCGAATGACTTTCAGCAATCTACTTTAATTCGACCTACCTGGGAAAGCAATGAACAAACCTATCTGAGATTTGCATAAGTGGGCCATTCTAAACAACAAGGAGAAAGAGAAAACAAGCCACCCCAAAATAGCCTCAAATGTTTGTGTTCCATAAAGTCTCCATGTATACAAATTGTAAGACGGGCTCCGTGAGAATAACCAGCCACAGCAGCAAGAAAAAGAGCCCTTAATCTGCCACTAATCAAAGCAGACAGTCACCTACAGCAAGGTGCGGCTCCACGCTGGGAAGCAGACAGCTCAGATCAGCGCAGCAATCTGCCAGCTTATTAATATTCATCAGTCCGGGCAAGTTGGAGGGCGGCCCAGTGATCAGAATGCACTTGACGCTGGAGCTAAGTGACTCGCCGGGCGAGCGCACACATCAAGGTGATGCCTCGCAATAACCTGCGGCCGTTTATTTGAAGCAGGTGAAGAGGAAGCGGCTTTTTGTTACAATTAATTACAGTGGACAAAGATGCCTCCCCTCCCTCCATGATCAGGATCCCTCTTCTGTTGCCGGCGTCCTTGCTTAGCTCCTCCTCATCTTCTGTTCATCACTTGGCTTTTCTCATTTTCGGCGCTCTCAGTCTCATCGCATTGTGCCGCATCATCCGTTCATTTTTCCCATCCAGACGTCCTGCTTGTTCTGATCTTGTCTTGCATCCGTCCTCTCACCCCCATCAGGCTAGGTCAGCCAGTGATGCATGCTGGACTTCTCTCTCTGAGCGATGGCCAGCAACTTCTCAGCTTGGTGGAGGTTCTTATCCTGCCGCTGCCGCTGCCGCTTCTGCTTCTGCTGCTGCCACACAGGATTGCTTTGCAGTGGGACAGAGTTGCTTCAACTCTCAGTCAACCAAGTACGCAGCAATCAGATAGCAACTGATGCTTTCTTTTCTTTTGTTTCTGGTGCTACTAATCAGAGAAGAGCAAAGAACTGCGTCTGACAAATGGGAGAAAAGCAACGGCGCGCAACCTGCAGGAAGTTTTGTCACTGTGGTGGCGGGGAGGGGGGGGGGGGGGGGGGCGCTAAATGGGTTGGTGGTGATGCCGGAGCTAATGTCCCTAGCTCAGCAGCTTTGAGGGTCCAAGATGTGAGAAATGACGGGTTGATTTATCACGGGGGAAACTGAGCCACAAAGTACAATTTTCTACTCGGGCCACAAACAATAATTCATAATGATGTGGCCTCCTGATAGCAGCAGCTCTTCGTGGTGTGTCAGTCGGGGGAGGCGGTGGAAATAAACGGCAGGTAAACTCTTTCCAAAGCCATTACAAAGTGTGCTGCTGATGGAAGAGTTGAGTTAGAAAGTTTCTGATAAAAGAAGACAAACGCGTCTTAGTGGGGAGGACGACACACAAAGATGATGTCACCAAACAAAGCTGGCCTCAAAGTCAGTCCACTGATAATCCAGCGGCGCAAGGAACACCACTCAAAGTGTCTCACTCGGAGATGGGCTCATCCAATATCACTTTAAGCTACTCCAAGGACTCCTTAGAAATGCCTCCACCAAACACGGAGGGACCGAGATGATTTAAATACACGCTGCCAAGCACCACCACCTGATTGTTTATAGACAATATTCGACGTTGCTAAACAAAGATCATATTCTTTTGTGGGGACGGACTAACTAGTGATAAAAAGTGACAGTTACATTAATTGTGAAATTATGATTGAGCACATCTGTCTATCCATGTATCAAAGAGGCAGCTGTTGACAATAAAACTGCATTTTTCTATTCACAATCGAATAAAAAACAACTCCATCCATTTTCCCGAGCGCTTAGCCTCACTCGGGTGAGCTGGAGCCTATCCTAGCTGACTTTGGCGACAACACGTTTGTGTAGGGTTCCCCTGGTTTTGTCGTGCCTTATAACTCCGTCCGTGTCCACCACGGCTTATGTATCGTCATACTCATGTATGAATGCGCTGTACTCGATATGTGCTGTCAGCTCATTGGTCACAGCGCAGGGGACCGTTACCTCAAGTTGTCATATGAAGGGAACTGTTGTTCATTACTTACATTGACATTTTACCGACTATTTTTGACCCTCACGATATTACGGGACAAAGTGCGCCCCTTCACAACTCAATACTGGAGGCGTACTTACATTTCTAAATGCGGGACGATTCCGTTTTTCAAGGGACGGTTGGCAATCCTACCTGGCAGGCTCCGTTGTCTGCTGACCGACGGTGGTTGTGTTGGCAGCTAAATGCTATCTTGGTTCAACAGTTGTAAACAATTCAATCCACTCAAGATACTCCTAGCCTAGAAGTGGATGTGAATAGGAAATTAGCCAGCTACTGAGCATTAAATCGTTTTTATGAATGATGAAACATCTGCCGTTAGCATCTCTCTCACGACATCAAGCATGGACGCTTTTTTTTTTTTTGGGTGATGGTGGGAGACAGACTGACGTTGTACTGTATATGTAATACTTTTACTTTCACTAAACTATATGTATAAATGTACTTTTGATTTAGCCAATATACTGGATTGAATTTTTACTTTGAACACCTAAATTGAAATTCATGGAAATATAAAAGAATGGGTGAGATTGATAGAAATACATGTAAATGATACAAATGGAAAGATGAAATCACTAACTATGTTGTACGTTGAGAAACGTTGTTCTTAAAGAGTTGGACTATTTGCTCACGCAGTTGTTCGCAAAGTGGTGAACTTCGCCCCCCGTCCTTTTATGCCCAGTCATGACACTCACTTGTTCACAGTTAACCTGTGGAATGTTCCAAACGGGTGTTTTTTTTCTTTTTTTTTTTTCTCTTTAGCTCTTTTGAAATGCATTGCAGGCATCGAATTGAAAATGAGGGAATATTTGCAGAAAACAAGCCCCAAAAAACAAACAATAGTTGATGAAATTCTTCGTCTTTGCAGTGTATTCAAGTGAATAAAGGTTGAAAATGATTTGCAAATCATTGCATTCTCTTTCCATTAACGTTACACCCCGACTTTCTTGGACTCGGGGTATGCAGTCACAGTCACAGAGGCCTGCACACGCGTTCAGCCACTTGGCTCGGTGTGCAGCGAGCCTTAGACTGATCTTAGCTATAAGATAATAGATAATAGCTGATGCTCGCGCTGATGGTGTTGCTGTGCGATTGCGATTGAAAAAACAAGACCAGGAACCTTTTGCACTGCTCTCCATCCTGCCTGCCTGCGAGTGTGATGCGCGTGTCCCACTTTTGATGTCATGTGAGTGCACATGGCTGCGAGCGACATGCACAAGGACACAGAGGTGTATGGCTAATGCAGCATGAGACCCTGCGCCGGATCACATGTGCAGGACGTGGCCTGCAGCAGCGAGGAGGACGAGGTGGAAAGAGGAGAGTTGCTCTGAGGAATCATAGTCCCTGTTGTCTCATTTCTCCCGGGGTGGCTACTGCGTGCTCCCCCCTCTGCCCGAGGAGAGCGGTGTATGCGTGCGTGCATGTTCGGTGGCGGCGGGGATTTGTAAGAGCGGAAGGGCCCTGCAGGGACCTCACTTGTGCTGTCCCCAGATCAGGAGCCATGTGCCGAGCTTGGCAGCCCGTCCATTCCGTGCCAGCCTCAGGTTTCTCTGCAAGGGAGGATGGGGGGTGGGGGGGGGGTGTGGGGGGGAGTCGTGGACACGGTGGATTTTGGCTCCGAAAGGTTCACACAGTGACATTGGTTCGTCCACGGCTGCCATTTTCAATAAATTCTTGCGTGATGAAAAACAAACAAACAAACAAACAAACAAACAAACAAGCGTTTAATAACCCTGGTCTCAAAAACAATTGCTGAATGTTTTAATCAGAGACACAAGTCAACTTTTCTAGGGAATTTTTTGGGTGCAGATTCTGAATCTGACCTCAGTTTTCTCTCTAGAACATCAGGTTTTAATAATAATAATAATTAATAATCATCATCATTATAATAATAAGAAATGATTCATATACAATATGCAAGATGATTAGCAACATTTATGAATTAAGGGTTCATTGTGTCATGTTTAGGCACACGTTGAGGCCCCCATTGCAGGGAGGCAGGTCTGCACCCAAAACGTATTTCATTCCAAAAACGTAGCACAAAGAAAACAAGGCACTTTCAGATGATCAAAACTAAATAAAAGAAAGTCCAAGCAAACACGAGAGAAAACACTCAGCATGCTTTGAGTTGGACACAAACAACTCATCGCGGGTAGAACAACTCACATGATGGTGCGCTGGTCCCCCTGCAGATGAATGACAAAAAGCGCTTGTAGCACAGTAGAACAAATCATGAATTTGACTGCACCTGCAAAGGTTGTTGTCCACCCAATCTCACAGCTGTGACGGGACCTTTTTAATGTCCACTCATTAAATAGGCAAAGTCTACTTACAGTTATTCGTTTGTAATTTACAGTGTGAGGAAGTAGCTCCGAGAAGTTGCGTTTAATTGGAACGCTCACACAGCACGCTGGTGTCCGCTAGCTTCATTTAGAACTCATTTGTTGAAATGGCAGCTCCTTTTCAGCACAGTATAACTTGAAGGGTTCCATTAAAAAAAATGGCATGCGTCCATTCTGGGCAATGGAGGGGAGTTGAACTTTTTCAATGAACAAGTGTCCCCTCAAAAACTTGACCAATTTAGCAGCAGACGTCTTCAGCTATCCAATAACGTCTTTTATTTTCTCAAGTAAATTTAACTAGAAAAGGTGTCACATTACCGAAGCTGTCGTTGGAAATTAGAGATGAGACGAGCAATTCACTAGAAGGATTGAGGGGGATTTTTTAATTAGATTTGAAAAGGCTACCTGCTTCACGCAGAGATGCCGAGGGAGGGCACGTATGTGTGTACCATCTTGCCAACGCCGCCGTGAAGACATCATTACGCAGCGCAGTGGAAATCCTTCTCGTTACCGTCAACTTTCAGCCTTCTCCGAAAATCGCTGGCATGAACACTTTGCTAATTAGAAGCTAAGCGTGGTCAAGCGCAAGCCTCTCGCCACTGAAGACCTTTTCACTATGATGTCACATGCAAAAACTTGCACCACTAGTGAACAAATATACTTCTATGTCGTTGAACAATACAATACCATATACGTAACTATTTATAAAGCGCATTTCACAAGAAATGACTGAGCACTTCATATCTATCTATCCATGATGGGATGCGTTGCTTATGCCAACGATATTTTCACAGTACAACTCAAGAATTTGTCACAACTACCTCGGAGACAGAAAATCGTTTTTCGCTATTGATGCAACGTTGTCAGCAGCCTCTTAAAATATCACTCTCGCACATAAACAGCAGTGCAACGCTGATAAAATCGAAATTTTGTATGCGCTACCACAGCACACCAATGGAATGGCGTGTAGCGCCGCCTGCTGGCGCGGGTAGTGGGGTTTTGCCAAAAATCAGCTTGGGGTCGTGCTTTTTAACACCATCCCACAATCCCCTTTGATTTTTCCAAAATGGTGTTGCTATGAAGGCTTTATTTACATTTGTCATTTTGTGCAGTAGTTAAATACAGTATCATTTGTACTATTTTGTAATGTAAACAATATTTTATTTTCATTTTTTTATACTCAGTGAACAAAAATAGTGTATTCTCTGTGTATTCATTATTGACATTATGTCTGTCTGTCTGTACTATGCTAACATGTTTAGTCATAGGAGTTTGTTGAAGGAAGCTTCCTTGAAACCATTCAAACGCGGCACAGGCTGATGGGGCCGAGGAGAACAGGCGGGCTGGTTGAGACACATGAGGCAACAGGTAAGCATATCGCAGCGCAAGGCTTCATGATAGGTCAGGTGAGAGGAGTCTGCAATCCATATCCAATTTCCCAAATGGGTCCAAGATAAACATGTTTTTGATTGAACTGATTACGATTCAGTTGCTGACTCGCTCTCGCTCCCACTTTTTGTTTCTTAATTGTATCCCAAACTGCCCTTGCTATGAGCTGGGATGTAAATACAAACATTCCACCTTCACAACCGGCTCAATGTTTGATTGCTGTAATCCGCGTGTGAGCGCACATGTGTGCATGTTGGCAGAGAGCCAGTTCCTACTGTGGACCAAACGCAGAACAACTTGCTTGGGTTTTGCTTGGTTTCTCGCTGGAAAAAGACAAAGATAATTGGTGCAGAGTGACCTGTTTTTGTTTCCGAGCACAGGCAGAAGGCTGCTTTTACATTAAAGTGACCCCTGTCTTACCCCTCCCGCCCTCATTGCTGCCCCTCCCCATCTCAACTACTACACTACTGAGTGCGGACAGAGAGAAGGAAGAGCCGCAGCACCGCACCTACTCGTGGTCCAAGCTCTTCCCCACCCCTATAGCTCATTATGAAAAGCCTGACTCATTTACATGGCTGTGTTTGATCTAAATTGCACTCCATACCACACCAAATTAGGATCATCTGTGAATGCGACCGCCAACCCCCAAAACCAGCCACTCACCCCAATGTTGCTTGTTGTACTGTTCCGCGTACCTCCAGCAAGCTCTGCAGGGCACATGTTTAGATGATGAAGGGGGGACTTACAATTGCTTAACGTCCTCAGGAGACCCAAGCTGCGGACCGCAAGCGACCCAAGTCACCCGCAATTATCCTCGGATCTGATCTGCACCCCTGCCCCACCCACAACCAAATTAGCTTGACTGATTCCGTGGACCGGCAGCACATTAATTACAATCCGCCAATAGCTGGGCCGGGCTAATTGCTGGCGCTTATTATGCAGGCACGTTGTCATCATGTGCATCACTGTTCTGTCCCATTGCCGCCCCCGCCGAACCCCCCCCCCCCCGCCCCCCCCGCCACCATTGTCTGCTAGTGCTGTCGTATCACACCGCTTGAGACCTTGCCGTTCAAAGCCACTAAATAGAGGCCAGCATAAACCTTCGAAGGCGACCGCCCAACTTTGAATGAAAAACAATCAGCACTTTTTCAACGTGGCTCAGTTTGTTGCGCAATCACAAACTGTCAATCCGGTCTCGAAAAGAACATTGGTATTTGGACGAAAAAGAAACAGTTTAACTGGTAACAGAGGGAAGCCCGTGGTGAACTTCTGGCTAGCGACACCAAAAAGCGTAGAAATGCAGAGTAAATGTGTCGCAGACGTTTGGTGATGGTGATGTCTGTTAGCAAGGGAGCATAGCCAGGAACAAAGGATAAAAAGCTACCTGGCCGTAGGCTTGAGACGATATGTTGCATCTCCGAGCAGAGGCAGCCTCTGCTCGCCACCGTGTAATGCCGCGAGAGTGTACAGTCGCTGCAGATTGTTGAACCCAGATCAAACATCTCCCCACAAATCTTTGAAAAGGCAGCCAAACTGCAGAGAGGACTGCTATTCTGAGAAGTTTGTTTTCATGCCTTCTGTTGTGGTTTTACTGGGCGGGCCAGCCGTGCCGCTTCCCCCCCTCCAGCAAGGCTGGATCCAATAAGCTGCAGTATCTCAATCTGGCCGCGCGGTTGGCAGAGGCGGGTCGCTTCCATCCACCTATTGCTCCCCCGCCGCCCTTTAAGCTGCGGCCCAGGTGGTTCTGCCTAATTCACAGCACACATCGCGGTGCGGCAATGCCAAACACTAGGCTGGTTCACAGCCTGCAGGTAAACGGTGTGCCTGATCAGCAGCACTCGCCTTTTTTCAAGAGCCTTTTGGTCCAAACAACACTCCTGATATGATCAAACTCATCAGTCCTCTGTTCTCACACCACCTTACTTTCAACTTGTGTCAATTCCCACTTTCTCTTAGCTCCAATGCCATGGCGTTAAAATAGGACGGCTCCAAACGGTGCGGTTGAAACGCAAAGCGAGAGGGACGTACTAGCTCGAGCGTTAGATCTGCGCTGTCATGGAAAATGCCGACAAGGGCAATTTGGCTGTTTTTTGTCTGCATACCTGAGCTCAAACCTTCCATGTCGATTTGTTTTGTCATTTTAAAGATGCATTGAAGACTGGAAACAAAAGAGGTCCCATGTCGCTGCAACCCCATCTCAATGAGCTCAGATTCTGTAAAGGGACCTTTTGTGAACAATACAGCAGCGCTATTCTTCTGGCTTGTGTGTGTGTGTGTGTGTGTGTGTGTGGGGGTGTGTGTGTGTGTGTGTGAGCACCATACCAATCTTCTTTTGGCCTCAAACATGTCCCAGTGACAGAAGCCCTGAAGCACTTGCACTAATTATGACGGACGAATATGCGAGTTCAAATGCAAGGTCCTCTCCTCTTGATAATGACACGCTAACTTTAGGCTCCGTTTACACTATGTTCCCGGGGGCCACGGCAACCCCGTTTGCCCTAAACGCAGTCCGCGGTGGGATTTGGATTTTCCCTCAAAATCTAAGTCTTGCTAAATGTTCTTACTGTCTATCACCGCATAACCGTTACAGGCTCTGGGCGGACGGAACTGTTGAGTACTGGAGACTCAAAGGTGCACTACATTTGGACCCGCGCTTTACCACATATTCCAATATGTATATTCCCCAACGGCCCGCTACGTTCTGATTTCGGCCGTCACGTTTTTTCACCATCTGTTCAGGCTTTCTGGATGATGTTGGATGCCGGGCAGATTTGAAACAATTTGTTGCCCCGGAAGAGTTGAGTGAAGTTCCCCTGCATTCACCTGCTCCACAGTCAGCATCAGTATACTGCCACTCAATACATTTTTTATAATATTAGTATTATGTCAGCAAATAAATTCAACGATCCATGTCATGTAGCAAAACATGCAAAAGCGTTCAATTGACACTGCACAGTTTGTACACTGCACAGTTTGCTTGCGAGAGCGTCTCCCTCACTCTTACACATTTCACATGAAGCATTTTACACAGGTATGCCACAGTGGACATTGCAGGCGAATGAAACACATGGCTTAATTTAGAAGAGTTGCGTGAGATGTCGATGAATAAATACGTATCCTGTCCCATTACACATTCCAAGTTGTGTTACGCCCTAGTACGTACTGTTAGGTGTAGTTGCATGCAGTTTCTTATCCGCAATGCGACTGCCTTGCCAATTTTTCTTCAAATCCTGATGGACAACAGATGGACTGTCACCTTTGCCCATACCATCCCCTGCATAGGCTCATGAGCATCCTGCTTTGTCCAAGGTGGCCTAAAACGGGGCTGGGGCTGGGGGAATGTTGTGTGACTCTTGTCAGCATTCTTTGTACTTTTCAAGTTTTACCTCATCTCTGACCTTTGGTGTCTTTTCTTCAGTGTAAAGGTCATGCATGGGAAGAGGACTCGTTTCTCGTTGTTTGTTGATTGTAGTTCGTTAAGAGAAGAACAAAGCTACATAACCACTTTAATATTTTTACATTTAACCTCACAATCATTGCGACCAAACGAGTCAAAAACCTACCAGAACAGTTGCGCTTTGGTGAAGGTTTGCTTTCAACCCAGTTTCACTTGAGGTTGTTTACATCATTTGTGCTTCCAACCAAATAAGCAATATGAATGTAAATGTTTTTGGGGTGACATATTCACGTTCAAACTTGACAATTCTAGGCAACACTTTCAGTCGGACACCAAATGGCGGGGCATGAATAAAGAGATTTCCAGCCAATGAGAAGCCATCTTAGTAACCCCCCCCCCACACAACCCCCCGCCACATGTGCCCCTCCCTTTTGATCTCTTGTGCTACGCTGGATGATACTGGGACCGTTAGTTGTAGCCAGGGGCGCTGGGAAACGGCGAGACGGGGACATGCCATGAAAATTTGACTGTCAACGTGCCCTCCTCAATTTATTAAGCGGCCCTCATAGTTGGGATTTTGACCCTGATAATACAAAGCCTTGGGGGAGATGGCATAGAGAAGCAAGCTCTGCGTCCTGTTGTGCCATGCTCAAAATGAGATGCTAATTAATTACCATTGGCATCTTTAGTGATGTGTGTCGCCTCCTATTTGCCGTATTAATCAGCTCGAGATGAAACAGAGGCATGGAGGCCGCCACTGGTTCCTGCAGCCGGCTAGATTCAGAAGTTTCACCCCGGGGTCATGGCGAGCTCTGACTGTTACGCCGCGCTTAATGTGATAAAGCTTAACAGGCCCTCAGCTGCACATAACCGGAATAGATCGAATCTGATCATGGATCAATAACAATAGTTAACCAGGCTGAATGATGCGTCACAGGGTAATTGTATTATTGAAATAGAATGTCATTGCAAGAAATGATTTCAAAGATTGGATGAAGATTTGCCTCTGGGGGTCATGAATACAAGTAGCTACATTTCCGTAGCAAGCGCTGTCACACTTCTCTCAGTTTGGTTAATCTTCATTCCTTTGCCTTAGCATAACAAACCTCCACCTTGCTAAATGTTCCTCCACCTTCTCCCTGCTGGCACCGCAGAACAAAATGTCGTCCGCAAACATCATGGTCCACGGGGTTTCCAGTCATCTGTGAGCCTGCTCGTCACTTTTGCAAGGTGCACGGGGCTCAGAGCCGATTCCTGATGCAATCCCAACCCCAACCTTAGAATCCTCTGTCAAAGCTACAACACACCTCACCGCTATTCTACCGCCCACATACTGTACATCTCCTGTATTATTTGGATTTACTGTACTTCTCTGCCGCTCTAGACTTTGTCACACAGTTGCTCTCCGGGCACTCTGTCATAGGATTTCTCTAGATTGACAAAGAGGCAATGCAGCTTCTTCTCACATTCTCCGCACTTGTAAATCAAGTCCTTAAAAGCAACAATGCATCGGTGGTACTCTTCCTAGGCATTAAACCATACCGTAGCTCACAAATCCTGACGTGAGTACGGATGTTGAAATGGTTTCTTTGTTCAGAGCATACTGCACACCAGTCCTTACACTTGCACACTTGTGGTCAAGTTAAGGTCAAATAAAACGAACCTACAGAAAGTTGAAGAACCTTATCAGGCTGCTCTGAGATTGTTACTCATCAGACCTAGCCGGCCGTGTGCAAGTGAAATTCTCAAACACTCTACAGGCAGTTCTAAGAATTCTAACATATGAATTCGCAGGATGCAATGGATTCATGACTTGATGAGAATGAAATTATAATGTAATTGTCAATACCAGTCGCAGATTTGGAGAAATGCCTACAGTTGTATGATTCTCTTTACTAAATGTATTTTTTTCTAAATTATTTTTAAATGTAATATGTATATTGGTGTACCGGTTTGTAATGTGTATCCTGATTGCTTCTGTCTGGACAGTCTGGCTGTAATTAAGCCAAATGATTGATTGATTGATTGGTTGGTTGGTTGAAAGGAACCAGACTACAACACCATAGAATGCCTTTGTTACTATACAGCATACGGCAAGATTAAGAGAGATGCTCATTCCACGGTGTAGTGCATATAAAAACAATTGAAACACAACATTGTAAATATATTTTGAAAAATGCGTTGCACATGAAAGTGGTAGGATGGAAGTAAATTGCGTGAGAGGGTTTAGAGTACTTATGGCTCTAAGAAAGAAACTGTCTTTGAATGTAATTGTGGTGAAACAAAATAAAACCAGCACGAGAGCAACTCGTGTTGTCATTGGTTGTGCTGGGGCAGCGGAAGGTGTAGAGACGCCACACAATCTTTTCTGCTGCCTTTGTAACCTTCTGCAACGTCTTCCTGTCTGCCTTAGTGCAGTTTCTATAGCATCCTGTAACACAGTACATCAGGAGACTCTCAATGGATGCAGAGTAGAGTGATTGTAGTTGCCTGTTTAAATTCTCCTGGTATGTTTACCTGAATGCCTACAAAGGTGCACCCAAAGTAAAACTGAAGCTGTACTTGAACCATTTGGAATATCAGCATGGTTTTGGTCTCTTTTTGAAGATGATCAGATAGTCAGAATCTTTTGAAGTGCTACCGGCATTGAACTATGGACGTTTGAATACATAAAAGAAGGCGGATTTTATGTCCGCCTATTTTTTTTTCTTTTCCAAAAATCTGCCTGGAAATTTTGTATTAGCGTGGTGGACTAAATAACACAACAGGATTACAGCTCAAAGGCTCCCCCAATTCCATTTCAAATTTGACAATAATACGACAGAAAATGAGCATTTTACACAACTTTTACTATCGGGATGTCCAGGCCAACCAAAAGTCTGCCGTTTGGGTGATCCCTTTGCAACTGTGCTCTCATACGTAGAAGAAAAGGCTGCTATTGTGGAATGCTTCAACAATCATGAGTTCTAATGAAAAGTAAGACTTGGTGCTATCATATCCTACATCCAGATTTTAAAAAAATAAAAACGCAAAAAAATCAAAGAAGGTAACACGATATGGCGTGCACAATCCTGATGTCGCTGCCGGCGGCTTTGAAAGTGTGTGTTACGCAAGTTACGCATGGTGCTTGTTTTTGTTCAAAAGAGTTTCCAATTTTTTTTTTTTTTTTTTTTTTTTTTTAAGAATTTCATTGGCCGTTGAATGCGCCAATCACCAGCTTAGCAAGTTTGTTTGTGACTGCAAACATAACTGATGAATCGTCCATATGCAGGGGTGGTACTATTTACGCATGTAATATGTTCATTGGCTGTTGGTGAACTCTGACATGGGAAATACTCGTTTATTGGATCAAGTAAGCAATCAATCAAACATAAGGTCCGGCCTATGTTTTGAAATCTCGTGTTGCTAAATCCGTCGACGGCAACTCAATCTACGAGGGAAAATATGTACATAATGTAATATGTATATGTATCTGATAGCAACCTGTAATGGTTGCAGCAGCTAATAACGCGGCTTTATGGATGTCAGGCTTGTTGTGGACTAACTATATTACTAGAATACTTTTACTGGACCCTTGTGGACGTAATATGATCATTGATGATGGATTGTGAAATTGTGTCGGACATTTGAGGATGAAGTGGTGAGTTCCATATTTTTGTGGGTTAGCGATTGTTTTGACTTAAATGCTCGCCGAGCCTGCAGATATGATTGTATCTTATAATGCTTGGTATCATTCGAATCTGCGGAAACTCCGTTTTCTAACCATATACAACATGCCCAGGAATGCTTTCAAATTGTTCAGTATGTAGTGAATGTCCCAACGGGTTCCAGCTTGTTGCCTTCTTGGTTACAGCTGCGGTCTGGATTTAATCGTCAGAGATGAGGACACCAAGAAACCTGAAGGTGCGGACTCTTTCTCGTGAGGCGTGGACCCTTATTTGACGGCAAAGGAAGCTGAAAATGTCCCTCTGACGCGACATTAGCCACGTCAAAAAGCCAACCGTATGAGTGTGTCATACACGTCTTTTCAATCATGCCGGGGGAAAAAAAAGTGATTCCATCCAGGAAAGAATTAGACGGATAAAACGAAACAAACAAATGAGGTTAGAATCCCGAAGGAGTCCTTTAGATAGCCCCCAGTTACACACAACCGATGCAAACGAGAATGAAAGCAAATTAATCAAACAGGTTGACCAGGTTGCAGCTCTATCAGGAGGCCAGCAGTGATTAGCCGCAGATAATAAGCACAAGGTCAGGACATTTCAAAGTGATCTCCTCTTCTATGAATTTGTGTTTGAGAGCGCCTTGCCTTAATCAGCGTCCTAATTGCCACTTGCCTCCCAGTGTGTTGGGAATAAGGCCAATTTCCTGGAGTTGCTCCTCCAGGAGGATGCAGGCAGGTTCTGGTATCCCATTTACTTGCGAGGGATTCAAGGTCACAATTCACACTTTTTCTTTTGTGACACCGCGGGTTCAAAGGCCCAAAGCACAGTAGGCGGGTACAAATAGGCCGCAAGAACCCCAATGTGACCATACACTGTGCCATGTAGCACAGTCGCAAACACGTGTATTAATAAAAATAGAGAACACTGTCTGGTCCTACGCGACACACCTCCTGAGATCAGATGACTCATTAGCAAAACAAGGGTGACCTTTTCACAAGGGCAGCGATGTGTGGAAGGTCGTGGTGGTTAAATGGCATACACCCCAGAGACTGTCAATCAAGGGGCCGCCGCTGTGTCGGCATCCTGTCAATGTGCAGCAAATATTATGCAAAATTAACTTTCCTTTCAGTGTGTGAATTGTCATGTTTACACCTCCGAGGCCAGTGCCTTTTCAAAGCACCTGCAAAGGCCCGACTCATCACTAGAACAGCTTTCGGAACTGTGGCTCTGCCATTATTGCCACCTCCTTCAGCGGAAGTAAATGAAGGCAGCAGCTTTGAATTTTTTTCTTCATTTTTTTGTCAGCCAGCCGCGGTTGAGCATTAACAGTGCCGCAACAAGTGTCGGCACTTGAGGTGAGCCTGAAATCAGTTTAGAAATTATGTTCAGCGTGAACAAGCGCAGAATGAGAAATAACATGCTCCTGTGCATTTTAGCAGCCAATCACTTGAGTGCTGCTCTCCAGGAGCTCGGGCTTGTCGTCATCTGGTGAAGTCCGTACATCAATGAAACAAGATGGTGAGCTGCACTTCACTCATCAGAATGCCCAAGACCTGCGATATATGATGAGGGGGCAATTGAGGCGGTAGCAGCAGCAAGGTGCTACACTGTTGGCAGGAACCATCGGTCTTGCACGTTGTAAGAAGCTGCTTCAGGGAAACCTCCTTTCGCCACTTTGTGTCGCTTTTCATTTCTAAAAATGATATTGACCGAGGGATTTAAAAAAAATGAAAAACCAGCCAACGTGTCGCTCTTCCTTGCCGGCAATTGCAGTCATTATGTTTTTCAAATGTAGCAATAAGGCTGCAGTAAACCAGACACCCTTTAAGTCTAATTGATGGTGTGGTTTAATTGATTCAAATATTAGTGCCAGAAATTGGCAGCAAGCAGTGTCGGTTGGCGGCAAGCGTTAGGTAACAGTAATTTAGTTTGTTGCGGGTCACTGGGCCTCGGCTTTCCGACGGTGTAAAGTTGAAAAAATGTGACAATTCTTGTTCAACGCAATGGCCGGATTTAGCCTGGAGATTAAATGTGTCAGGGTTCAACTAGCAGGAGATTTACATTTCTGCTGTCCATAAAAGCACAATTGGATTGTGACGGCTCCTAGTTTGGTATAGTGTTGATGTGAAACCTACAAAAAGCAACAAAAGCCACCCTTCAGTTCGACCTGAAGGCCGAAGGCCATGAGGCACACACTTTCACATTATGGACTAACAATTGGCCTGTCGCGGCATTGCCACAAGTACAACTTCTGTGATATTTTTTCGCTGGAAACACTGCTATCAGTACGTGCTCTATGCTAGGATCCCTGTACGGAGTAAAGAGAGCAAACGTCAACGCTTGCACCGACCATTCCGATTATATTAACTCAGTATCGTTAATTGTCATATACAGAGGTTAGGATTACATTTTGCAGCAATGTTTCCTCTGATGGGTTTTGCTTCATTTCATCGTTCTTGATTAAGACCACATAATGCACACAAATCCTCGAGTAGCACTGGGAAATACACCTTATCGGGACAACCGTATGACACATTCTGCGACGTTTTCGCCGCGGAGACAGAAAGTAAAGTGAAAACGCCGCAACGCAATCAGGTGTGTTGGAAACACCTAAAAAAAATGCAGCATTGGTGCCCTCCAGGACCGGAGTCGGTGACCCCGGGGGCCATAGAGGATGCAGAGCCGCTGGCACAGGACCGCCGGCATTGGAAGAAACAGCATCAACTGGTCGGCTCAACTCATCGGAACAGCATACTGCCTCCCTCGCAACAGTCTGAGTGAATTAATGACTGATGTGAAACATGTGGAATGAAAGGAAAGCAGGATGGCTGATGCAGTGGATGTGAGAGGTCAAAATGTCACTCGTGAGTGCACTGGAATCAAAACTTTAAATTGCAAGGAGCCGACTCATTTTGAATTCCAACAGATACTGTTATGTCATCCAAGGAGGAACAAAGTGCTACAATGTGGAAGTGGAAGAAAGAACATTTTGGTGTCTCAACGCCGTTGGCACAACATCCCGCCAAACGTTAAAAGCTGAAGTTCCAGGATGCTCACCATGAGGCGCCACACTGCTTCAATTAAAAAGCAACTGTTTATGGGCTCATGTATCCATCACAAACAAATTGGACGTTATGATTGCAATTTGCTTGATTAATGGGTTGATTAAGATGCTTCAATGTTTACAAAGAGCTTGAAACACGCTCGGCAAACATTTTCACCAAACAGTCGGCCTCGTCGCGTCACAGCCCTCTGTAAACTTTAATTAAGCACAGAGCCATTCGCACAACTCCCCCTTCTTCTCTCCTGGGATCCATTATTCCCACCCAAATCTGCATTTTTAATTATTTAATTGCAGATAAGGTTTTGAGCAATTATTTATATTCCAGTAGATGAAAACAAAGAGCAAAAATTGAAAGCGCCTGTCATGAAAGGTGCGGCGGCTGCCGTAGACGTGCGCAAGAAGGCTGAGACGTCGCGGGAATGCGATGGTGAAGGTGTTTTCATCCCGCACGCATTGCACGGGCGCACATTTCCATAACAAACACACTCGCATCAAAGAAATAATTAATGTCATTGTGTTGAAGAAGAAAATTCCCATCGTGGCTCAAAAGCAGGCAGAGTGTGGGCGAGGGCTGGGCGGGGGGGGGGGGGGGGGGGGGCTTTTTTTTTAGGAGGACGCTTCGTGTCTTGCTACCCTTGGGAATGGCTGGGGTCAAATTCCAGCAGTCTGAGGACTACTCAACCAGAAACGAGAAATGCCATTACGTTTTTTCGACCGTATCCACCGATATCATTGATGCTGATGACTATGTACACACGTTTTCTTCTGTCTCACTGTAACTTGTTTTTGTCAACCAAAAAGAAAAAAGAAAGGGAAACCACATCGCTCTGTCTTCTGCTACTTGAATTGTTTGTAAAACGTGTGCTTTCTCCTGTTTCAATTACGATTGTATTTTGTTGTCAAAACCTGTTCATCCAAGTGAGGAATGATTTGTGTGTTGTTTTGGTCTTCACGCTGAAGTCGTTCTCTCAATTCTAAATCAATGGTGAAACAATGAAGATTGTACATTTTTCCGCAAGTGGAGTGTCTGTGTGGATGCTTGCTTTGTACACTTCCGAGCCCAGCCCTTGTGAGCAGACGACTCTAGCGCTCTCAGTTTTGAAGCCTTGCTTCTCCGGACAGCATGTTTCTTCTTCCAGTGTTCAGTAGGATTTAGATCAGGGCTCTTCAGAATTGTCCGATGCTTTGCTCCATATTGGGCTAGAGCCAGTTGTGTGATTTGGCTCATTATTCTGTTGGAGGACCCCCTAACCTGTGGCTGAGGCCATTTGGCTTTGGAATGCCTTGAGACAGATTGGCGGCAGCCCAAGCATCGCCCATATTTCACAATAGGACAGTGGTCCTTTCTTTGTGGAATTCATTTTTGGCATCTGTAAGCACTTGTCGAAAAGCGTCAATTTTTTCCCTTCCATCCAAAAGACACTTTCCCAGGAGCTTTGTGGCTCGTCCTCATAAATTCTGGCAAATTCGAGTTTCAAGTTGTTTCAGTGAGCATTCGGGGTTTTTTTTTTTCTGTCTCGAACAAAATATTGCCAACAATTTAATGATACACTGGTGTATCAAGCAAAAACTTGTTTTGAAGTTGAGCAAATAAGAGGAAGGTAATTGATGCACAAATCTGCTGTCAGCCGAAATCTTTCCGGGTCACAAAATGAGAGAAAAGGCAATGCTTCCCATTTGGCTACGGTGGAGGCATGGCGACAGACACCAACGGAGGATTGTGGGGGTTGTATGACGCAGAGCGCTGGGGAGCGTGGCGTAGTTCAGGGGCCTTTTTCCAAGAGCGGTAATCAGGCGAGGGGGATGAAAACGGCTGATTTTCAGGGAATTAGCATGATAAGCGGGAACACAAAATCAATCCTCATCCTCGGCCGAGGCCTCCTCTGATTACTTTGAACTGTCAAAAAATGGCAGAATCAAATGGAAAGTGCTTGAGGTTAGAGGAGCGATGTGTTCAAGAAGAGATCGCTGGAGCAATTGACGCAGCTCTTGAGACAATAATTGGGTTATCAAAGAGAAAACAGTTCAAGTACCACGGGGGCCAAAGCTTATTTGCATTGGATTTTCATACGGAGAGACACACCTCTCCTTTGCAGCCACTGTATTTTCTTCCCGTCTTTGCACTTGAGGGGCCGGTTGACGTGGGGATTGCATCATTATCATCCTAAAGTTTGTTGCCATGTGTGCGCCGTATGATTAGCAAGTGGCTGGTGCGCACGTTGGGAGGCATTGTGTGGCCGTAATCACACACGGGGAATTCGGAGTTCTGACAAAAACTTTGCTTCAAAGGAAAACTTGACTCCGCCAAATTCTCACATCTCTTTCCACTTCAAGGAGCCACGGCCTCCGTCTTATGTACATGTTGCCAAGCAGGCTGCAAACACATATTGATCTGATGAACTATGTGTTATTTGAATTTGGATTAGAAAAGATCAATAACACGATGTCTAAAAGCACTGGCTGTAAACGAAGGCATCATTCGTTCATTCATTTTATTATGTTAGCGTGTGTACGAAATTGAGCAACGGTACTGCGTTTGCAAGATCCTGCATACTGGCCTGCTTTTTGGTGGCAAGGCAGACAAGTGGTTAGCACATCTGCCTCGCAGCCCTGCGGTTGGGTGTTTGAATCCTTCCTGTGTGCCGTTTGCATGCTCTCCCTGTGCTTACGTGGATTTTCTCTGGATGCTCCAGCTTCCTTCTACACTCCAAATTATGCATGCTATCTTAATTGAAGACTACATTGTCCTTAAATGCAAATGTGAGCGTACATTTTTGTCGGATCGGATAGGTTCCAGCTCAACTACCACCCGAATGAAGATACATGTCCTGCTTTTTGGAGTTTTCTAAACGTGTGTCTGTATATACGGTATACTGTATGTTTGTATGTGCATATATATGTATATATATATATATATATATATATATATATATATATGTATATATATATATATATGTATATATATATGTATATATATACATACATATATATGTATATATATATATGTGTATATATATATATATATATATATATATATATATATATATATATATAGTCAGTTAAACGCGATATTTACGGTTTATGCAACCCCCTTTTGACGCCGTCCATTTTTTTCTCGCATGATTAAGGTTTCCATAGCAACCAGCAGCTGCATTGATAAACGCTGCTTGTCATCAATGATCTATAAAAAAAGGAAAACTTTTAGCGTAGAGGAGGTGTTTGATCTGCTTCAAAATATTGATGAGTCTGAGAATGAATTGCTCGGCTGACACACAGAGAGAAGTCAACCCAAACATATTTTTTTCAATAATATTTTCTCTGCATTTCCACAAGTTGAAACAAGGCATTCAGATTAATATTGCATTTGTGGAATATGAGTTAAGCAGCAAAATCTAGCCATCTCAGGGGGCAGCCATTTTGTCACTTCTGTCGACTAAATATGACATCACAGTTGCTCAGGGCTCAGATAACGACCAATCATGGTTCCGTTTGAGAAAACAGGTGAGCTGTGATTGGTCGTTACCTGAGCCCTGAGCAACTGTGATGTCATTTTCAGTCGACAGAAGTGACAAAATGCCCGCCCCCAGTGATGGCTAAAAGCGGGTGGATCAACTCTTATTCCACAAACGCTTGTTTCTTAAATGGCAAGCTTTAAGGTTTCAATTACTATGAATAAAATATTTTTCTTCCATCACTGTTGGTTTTATAGGATTGTTAAAAAGTTCCTGTTTTTTTTTTTTTTTTTTTTTTTGTGTATCACCCTGTATATACAGGACCTGGCAAAGATGTGCAAATGATGGTGTGCTGCAACCCGAGTCACAACTGAAGGCATGGCCTTGGGTGAGTAGGTGGAAGTTTAAGGCAACTTCCACTTCACCTGGACAAACTATATGCCATGGTCGCAGAGACACAAATTTACCAACTCTAGATACATGCGCAATAAACGTGTAAAAGTCAACTCAAGCATGAACTGATACAAATTGCGGTTGGTTTGACTTTCTTGAATTGAACACTTTTTGAATATTTTTCATTACCATTTCCCACTTTGTTGTTGTACTAGAAAATCAATGAGAACTGATCCCTTAAGTTGTGGGGAAAAATGGGATCCCAACACAAATTTCCAAGTTGGGGAGATGCGAGAATATCAAGCAATTGGACTGGTTCTAAAGTTGCGTGACCAATTTACAGTTTGCTGGCGAGCGCGACATCTGACGTCAGCAGACAAAAGTGCAAACGGCAGATGAATTAAAGGTTATACCAACACGTGATGAATGCCAGGCAAATACAAATTAGCACAGCAAGAAGAATAATGAAGGTTTCCTGGCTACCAAGCCAGGGGCCAGTCAATAATTGGAGGTGGCAGCGGCACTTTCTGCAGTCTCTGCGCTTGGTGTCATCTTTAATTGCTCAGGTTAAGATGGTGATGCTCACGCTGGCCAAGCCCGAAAAATAAAAGTTTCGTCTCTCCTTTAAAGACAATGGTCCTCAGGAGAAGCTGTGAATCAACAGGACACCCTTTGCCAAAGTTTCCTTGCTATTTGGTGTTTACATGAATGGAGGCAAGCACCGGGGATTCGCTTTGATCCTTTGCACAACAAATTAAAAACAGTCCCAACTGTGCAAAGTGCCACGAGTGCATGACAGTCATGCGCACTGCTTGTTTTTTTTTCTTCTCACAAGCAGGGAAATATAATCACACAAATAAGACATCAAAGATAGATGGAGTTAAAATATGCAGTTGAAAATTATTCAGATTGCTGTGGGAAGGCGGGGAGCAAAATATTCCCTCAAAGTGTCCAAATGGATGAGATCAAAACGGCGTGACGCCATGAGACAGACGCGCATACGACAGGAAGCTTGTTTTGTTTCGGGGGCCTTGGCAGCGGCGCCTCGTCACGTCACGCCTACCCCGGCCTACCCCGGCCTACCCCGGCCTACCCCTTCTTTTCCTCACGTGGCTGGTCAACGGCACGTCTGAACGCCCGAGCGTCCGCCCGCACCAACACACGGCCAGCCGCACCTGCCTCGCCACCCGCTATCGCCACCCGTCCGACTCGTGCTATATTTCATGTGGCACGTTGCCGTCAGCCACGCTCCTTCACGTCACCGTGGGCAAAACGGCTTTGACGTGAGGCAAGGCAGGAGGACGGGATGGGCAAACGTGACAGGCAGTGATTGGTGTGGAATGCCCTGCCAGATTTTGAAACAGTCAGGGTGCAGATCTGAAATGTAGTCGGCCGTAATAAAACGGACCAAATGCAACAAAACGTGACACTGCGTAATAGGGCGTGATAAAGCTTGGAGGTGGTCCGTGGCGGGATGTGAAGCATATGTATTTCCCCAGGATCTCTGGGTCCTTTCAACTTTTGTCACGTTCTGCCAAGTTTGCTGCGCATTTGGTTCATTTTGTCGCGGTTCTCACAGAGCGCTAAGGTGTATGATAAGCGTTCCGTCACGTTCAATCGAAGCGATGCAGCCTGGTGTGGGATGCTTTAATGGCCCGGAGAGATATGTGCATTGTGTTATGTTCAACTAGAGTTTGATGCGGCTCGCACGGACCGGGGAGGCTGCAGAAAGTCGAGCTTGACAAGGTTGCCGCATTTGAGCCTGCCACAAAGCAAAGCTGCCCAACATGCTATGTTTCATCCGTAGAAGGCCTTGACAGCACATGAAAAACAAGAGTCAAGCCTTGACAAACATGAGAAAAGTGAAGGACCCTATCGGAGAGTGACCGGCCGGGAAAGAAGGCACCGCTATTCGCGGAACGCTTGCAGGCCCGAACCGAAGCGTAGGGTGTCCTTTATTTTTGCGGGACTTAGCAGCCCATTCGCCCCACAGCTTGTCACGGAAAGCACCATGAGACCGTGAGCAAACGTTACGCAAAGTTCTTGGCTTTTCCTCTTCCGTCTCATCATGTGGAATTCATCTCTTTCTCCAAGAAGCAAACGTTTATGAATGTTTGCTTTTGTACAGATAGATAGATAAAGATGTGAATGTGAAATTTGTCATTGTGATATGTGACAATTCTGTCATTGCGACAGCAAAATATGGTGATCAATGACTTTTTCTGGAAACACACTCTGTACTGGAATGGAGTTGTCAATCAGTTGTCAGGCCATCGTTTGACTTTGTATCAGAAATTAGGCATTCAAACTCTGTGTCAATATGGTGGGCAACTCAAACAGCGGGCTTGGATCAAAGGGTTGTGCCACGGATTCTCCGAAAAGCAAGATAAGCTGTGACGTTGTGAGACTCAAAGTTAGCCTTTTGTGAGAGTGACTTAACGAGGCATTTGGAAGATAAAAGAACCAAATCGAATCAGTCAGGTTGACGGTTGTTATCCCAAGATCCCATTTGCAGACAACGGCTCTGCAGTTCTAACCTACATCGAAGCATCTTCGGAGAACGTGGCCGACCTCAATGTAAATATTTTCCTCTCTTTGCCACTGTACACGTTTTAAAGTTTCATTGGCGGCAGTCTCGGGCGGATACTTGGCTCATTAAAAAATAAAGCTCTGAGTAAATAAGCCAGAGTGTAACAGACAAACAACCAGAAATGGATATTACGGCATTAGAGAGGCACTGCCAAAATGTTTGGCAAGCATGAAATCTGGATATTTCAATTGATTTTGTCCATCAAAATGGGAGGAAGAATGTTTTGCTCCATCCATCCATCCATCCATCCATTTGTGTCTGTGAAGGTATGAACTCATACTACTGTGAATAGGGCCTAATGTATTGGGGCCCAAAAGGTTCAGACATGTTCCCAACAGAGGTGGGCACTTTGCTGGTCCATGATTCGTCATCCGACAACGGCCTGGGGACCCGTCCATCATTCTTCAGTCTGTCATTTTCGTGATGATCCTTCAGAAGTCCATTGGTCCATCAATTGATCCCCCCCAAAAAACGGGTCTTAGTGACGATTACCCTGGCAGACGAAAATCCACTTCGGTCAGTGTTTCATCCGTCATTTGAAAAAAAGTGTCCCGTCATTTGTCATTTGTCAGCAAAACTGGCATCCATCAGTGACCTCTGGTTCCCAAGCTGTAAAAAATCAAGCGTCATAGGTGCAATATGGAAGCTATTTCAGTTCCAATGAAGTTACAAGCCATTACATCTCTTTAGGTACAATCTGTCAATCTGTCAAACAAACAATTTACATGCACTTCTGTTGCATTTGCGCCTCATCCTTTTCATTGTTGAAAGCCAATAGATGACGTTGCTGTAAATCATAAGAATCTCCAATGAGCATGTACTCATTTGACCTTTTGCACATAGCGATCTCAACCGCTTCATGGCGTCAGAGAGACAAAATGGCAGCAACAAAGTAACTCTTACCGAATATTTTTAATGACGGGCTTCAGAAGAGTAGCACTGCCCTCATGCTTTTGGGAATGCCACTCCCGTCGCCAACCGCTCGACAAAGTGAGTTCACAGTCAAGAAAAAGGCCAGTTCGGGTTCAAATGGATTAAAAACACTTGAGGATGAAAACACCGAGGAAGAAAGCTCAGAACTTTGTGATAGCAAAACAAAGGCACTTTCCGTCAGGTTCTTTTGTCTCTGTGACAGAACTTTGATTTGGTCATTTCCAGCCGCAAATAATGACCACATTGCATTGCTACGTGCTGAGAATTTGGGCTTTGCAGTTTGTGATTACTGGCTTCTGCTTGACCTCAAATGCACCAAGACTGGTATGTGACAACAGGATGCCATTAACTAGGAAGGACCGGGTCATGAGGAGAGCGCTGTTTCCACACAATGGAGTATCTTTAACACAAAGGGGGATGTGCAGTAGTCGGCGGGGGCTTGGGGCGTCGATGCAGCAGGGAAATCGATGTCCTGTTTATTGATCCGACCTAGAAACCTCTCCAGCTCTACAACTGTCACCTCCACCCATTGTTTTCTGCTTCTTAGTTTCTTCCTGTACCGCCTACAATAACCATGAGCGTTTATTCCAAAAACCACATCAACAAATAAAAAACGTAGATGAATTTCTTCTTCGGCTTGGCTGTTGAAGAGGAGTTCCACCGGGTCAGCCTACGCTCCATTTACAAGTACAACAATTCTCGACTTCAATCTTTCTTTCCGAGGAACCCCGACCGATAGTGGAAGGAATGCCCCTACAGTCCTAAAACTCTGAATTTGGCAAACCTTTTCTTGGAAAAAGCATGCCTCTTAAGAGAGACAGGATTAACCATGTGTGTGTATTAAGCTTTGTCTTTGGCCTTTAGCCAACATTCATGCCAATAGATGAGCCACTGTTGTCAAATCAAGATGACTGTCAGCATATTGTGCCAAGACCCAATTTCAGCTAGCATCAATGGCTTAAATGTATGATTTGCTTTTTGTTTGGCTTTCCCTTTTTAACAATTTGGTTTAACAAAATGGTTTAAATGCTTCTTTTTCGTCGGTTTAAATGCTTCTTTTTAGTTGGTTTAAATGCTGCTTCTTCGTTGGTTTGAACGCTTCATGTTTGGAGGCGGAAGCGCGCTGCCTGCATCATGCTCCATGCTGGGATCGGGTTTGCTTTCTCTTTTCCTCTATCAAACGTTTTATCGTTTATTTCTATTGATTTCGATCACGTGTCAATCGCGATGCATATTGATGTCGAATTATCAGCCCAGCCCTAAATGATCCTATCTTGATGTATGCATCTATTAAATGTACACATCGCGATATGGTCACTATCTGATGAAATACAATGTCTCTTGGCTTTGCTTCGTGTTGACAATTTTGGATGACAAAAGCAATGTTTTGTGCAGATGATTGACAAGTATTGACATATTCCCTGACTGAGTCTGATTAATGCGTTGCAATGCATTGATTTGCTGACATCTGGAAACACGTATTTATATTTGACTACAAACGTGACTGTATAAGGAACATAGAAGTCAATATTTGTTTATCAGAGAGCAGCAAGACCACACGGAAGTCATGAGTCTGATTCACAACCCTATAATGTGCACATACAACATACTGTAGAGTGACGGCTGTGGAAATAAAACAGTTTTCCATTTTTGATGCACAGTGACACTAATAAACAACTTGCCATGATGCACTATTAGTGGGAAGCCACCAATTGAAGGACAGAAGTGACGCACAAAGCTGGTTGCATCATTCAAAAGAGCTTACGTGACGCGAGTGTGAATCACCTGTTGGAATGAATGGTATCTTTGTGCGCATTGTTTTTCTCTCGTTTTTTTGAAAGGGCATACTTTACTAAAAAAAATATTTTGTCTGTGCGACTTGAGGGCAGGTATCTTCAATCCTGTTCCCCAAGAGCCGATTCCCTGGATGTTTTCTCCTTGCTGCGACACACCTGGTTCAAATGATCAAATAATCAGCAAGGTCTGCAGAAGTTGGATAATGATCTGATCGCTTGAATCAGGTGTGTTGCAGCAGGGAGGGATGGGATAACATCCAGGAAATCGGCCCTTGAGGGACAGGATTGAAGATCCCTGCCTGCCTGCTTTAGGGGATGGCAGTACTGGCAGATGACAAAATGAAGGACAGAAACAGATTTTTACAGTTAAAACGAAATACCGTCATTTCCAGACTTTAAGCCGCTACTGTTTTCACATGCGGGTCATTTATGGATTTTTACTAAGGAGTTTTACACTACCAATAGATTTACCGATAGTTTCGCCACATCTGAGCAATGAAATTACCGAGCACGTCGATAAAACTGTCCGAGTCCACGTTCGTACTGAATTTTCATGTCAGTCATATGCATCATTCAGTGGGATGGTGAAATCCTTTCCTGAAACAGGCCGCATGCGGAGTGAACATGAACTTCTATAAGATGGACTAACAATTGGCCATAGGGCAGCCATCGTATGTTGCCATTGGTACTGAAAACTTCTTTTCTCCCTGTATGGAGTCATGAAAGCGTCTCAAAGAACAAACTTCGATGTTTGCAAGTACAAGAGTACAAAATCTCAGTATTGCAAATCGAGACTTACAGAGGTTAGGTTTGCATTTTGCAGCAATTTTTTTTCCCGATGGGCTTTGCTTTCATTTCATTGTTCATGGTTCTAACAACATGATGCCGATAATCTTTGAATGGCAGCGGAGCTATAGCTTATAAGAGAAAAGATAGTGCTTCTCCCAGACGTATTGGTACAACTACATGCCACACACTGCTGCTTTTTCGCCCGAGACACAAATAAACGCGAAAACGCAGCGGAGAAGTCAATAGATGCAAGTTAGGCGTGCTTAGCAGGTGGCAAAGCAAGATGGCCACCGGTGGCTTCACTTCTCGCTACGGTGAATAAGTGGCATTGTTTTTCCAATCATGCGATGGGGGTTACGCGGGGGGGTTCACCCAAAAGTGTTTTTTTTTTTTTTCCTCCAAAGAGTGTTTATTAACGCCCTTCACGTGTTATGTTACATTGGTGGCAGCGGTGGTATTTGTAACTATTTTGTCTTGGGACAAAGACACCGAAGAACTCTTTTGGAGCAAACCTGCTGGCCCCGTTTACTCAGCACAACACTCGGTGAACTTTGAAAGGCTTGAACAGCTGTGTGACGAAGAGAATTGCACACGATTGTTGGCGAATTGCTACTGTGTACGTCGCCGTCTTTGGCATCTTTGGGAAAAAGGTGTTTACTGGTGGATAAATCAATCCGTGTGACCTTTCTTTGCAAATATCCCATGTCATAACGTGGAGAGCCGCGGCTA
Source organism: Filicampus tigris (assembly GCF_054856515.1). Classification (NCBI taxonomy): domain Eukaryota; kingdom Metazoa; phylum Chordata; class Actinopteri; order Syngnathiformes; family Syngnathidae; genus Filicampus; species Filicampus tigris. The sequence goes on along the minus strand of NC_141217.1, from coordinate 40,950,763 downwards.
ATAAAGCGAAGCAGCCAAGATTCAGTATGTCCATATTTGTTTTGACGGCTAAACGTAGCTTTTGCGGCTTTTAATCAAGTGCCCTTTGTAGTCTGTAAATGGCCGTAGCAATTTAAATTGTCAGTTTTCTCAGCAGCTTGATGCGAAATGATCCTCAGCGCAGAACCAGGATGTACGCAGGAATGGCCAAGTGCTCCGTTAGGTGTCTACGCCCTGACGTCTCCCCTCTGAGGACAAACGTCAGGGAGGGGAGGCACAGACTTTGTCGCTGTCCTGCATGAAAGCCGCTAAAAGAGGAAAGACCTTCCCTTCAAAGGGAAGCAAACTTCCAAGATGCAGATGTCTGGGACGTAAAGGTCACCCGAATCTTACGCCTCTCAGTGATGCTAATGGGGCCTCATATGAAAAGTGAGTCTTATTCACATGTTGAAGTGCAACAATGAGACTTCATTGAGATGTAGCAGCCGCTTTAATGATAAGGCGGCCTGGACGCAGGCGGAGGGAAGATGGGAGGACGATCCCCAAGGTGCTTTGACTCTATTCTTTTATTAATGACGGGAGGCCTTTTGTGGCCATGCGGCATCGTTTGATGAATCATTATCATTGCCAAAATCAGCGCAACTGATCATGTGAAGGAGTTGTTTTGCGAGGCCGCTCTGGTGTCCATTGCGAGTACTGTCATCCCCATTATTGGCAAATGAATTCTGGCATGTCAAAGGGAGGGGGATTGGGGGTCCGGGGGGTTGTTTGCTCCACTTAATGTATATTCATCCGTGGTCGGGCCACGGGCTTGTTCCGCCTGTAACGCGCAGCCGCTTTGAACTGCCTGACGACTGCGCGGCGGCAAGCATCAACCTTGTTTGCGTCAATGTCTGCAGACTGTTGCAGGTCCATTCCGAATGCATACCGATGTCTTTGGTTCATAAATGCCGGGGACAACCTGTGGTCGAGGAGCATAAACAATACAAGTGCGTGCCTGACAGCTAACATCCGGTGGCTGCTTCCGGAGTTGGCTCGCCTCTGCTGTCCGGTTGCCTTGCAAAACCGAGGTTTGGGGGACACGACGCCCCATCCGGAGCGGCATCTGCACCCCGCCGACTGAGCGGGCACCCTTCTGGCACGACCTGGGCCCTGGCATGGCCAGTCGCCGCGAGTTGGCAAACTGGAAGGCGGGCGGGGGAAGGCACCTCCCTCGTGTCCCCGGGCCGGACGCTACAAATGAGTACAGACAGCTTTTTCATGGGCAACAGTCACATTTGCACGCATGCTCGTTCGAGGAGAGCGGCGACATCGCAGTTTCATAAGCGCGGCTGTACTGAAGCTTCGCCGCCTAGGTGGATTGAGCGCTTTGTGCCCGTTGTCTGTTTCAAAATGACACCTTTCTTGGGAATCCAAGTCCAATTTGAAACCAAAATAAACAAAATACCAGTGTCGTTTCTGTCGTTTCCTCAACCAGGCCTTGTTTCCAACAAGCAATTTCGTTTAGGTGGGGCGCAGTGTTTTGCATTTTCACCTTGATATTACTTTTGAAGATGTCAGAACAACTGATTAATACTATTTGTAAATCCTTATTATCAACGCAGGGCTTACAATTTTTCTTCTCAAACTAACATTGTTCAACTGAAGAATTTTTTACATTTGGTGCTCACACATTTATCACAATATGTTTTCAATAATTCGTAATATTTTATTTGACTATTTATTTTTTCATTTATTAATCGCAGTTGGGCATGTATACAGTACACTGTAATGCATATTTCTAACTGGGGTTACAAAAGCCATGCAAATAACGTGAGACAACAACTCAGAACGATTTTCTGCTCATTTTAAAAGTGGCTTAGTTAAGTGATGTAAAATTGCTCACCTGATCGCGTTGAGCCGAAAGCTTGAAAAATCTTTTACCCACCTAATGTTTTATACTTCCTTTGGGCAGTTCTACGGCGAATCAATTGAATATCATCCCCGACCAAAATGTTCAGATGTCACTTGATGGTAAAAAGAGAGCATAATAATGGCGTAACAGGAAGAAAAGTATTTTTTATTATTATTATCATTTAGAAAAATAAATACATAGCTGCTTATTTTGGGGGATATTTTTTCATTGCTATTTTTGCCAACACATGGAAATATTACATCAAATATGACATACTGTCAAAGTGACTATTTCTATCTTCATTTTTTGTGTGGAGCGTGGATCAGCACACCTGTTTTTGTGTCCTCCAGTAACAAAACATATTCCTTTCAAAACATTGTCTACCAAACAGTTGAGCCGGTTTCTCTGGTCCGTACAACCAATGATCTGCTTTCTTGATGTGCTTTACCGATTGGTCAGCGGGCCGTTAACGTGTTGAGGTTGCATACAATATTATGGGCATCTAGTGGCGTCTATACTTTGGCCAGCTGCACAGACACACACACACACACAACCACGCACACACACACACACACCCCCACACACACACACACACGCACACACACACACACACACACACCACCACAGCCTGGAGCTAGTGGTGCCTGGAAGGGGGGGATGAGGCACTAAGCAGGTCACATGTTGTCTTTCAGCCATATTTGGGTCAGGCCCATGGCGTTGGATGATGCTTGCAAACACACAAGCTCAAAGCCCCCCTCCCACAACCACCCAAGACCCCCCACACCCACCCACACACTCACCTAAACACATGCACGGATAGATGACACACAACACACATGGCTGCTAGAGGCCACACAGGGTGTGAAATTACTCATTTCTTCCAACGATGATGCTCAATCTGAATTTTTTGCAATTGCCCCAAAAGGTTTCAAATCCCGACCGCTTAACTGCTGCGAACACGAGTGGATGTTACACGTCAGACACGTATGCTCGATTCTGCGACAAACTGGGTGGCAGAAGGTAGACTTGAAAAGAAGATCAGAGTGTGACCGTGTTGAACTTGTTTAAAAAAAAAGTCGGAACTTTGCGCGCTCACATCTCCCAGTTTTGGAAATGTATGCAAAACCAGGAGATGCTCCTTTTCCCTTAAAGATCAGGAGAGCCACACGTGCATGCACACAAATTCATCTCACATGACGTGAAATTGGAAGTGAACAGAATGCGGAAATATACAGGGAAATAAATTTGCTTTTATCGGGAAGTCATTAAGAGGAGTTGGATGGGGGGGCGGGGAGTCAAAGCATAGTGCGGGTATGAAATGTGATCAAATTTCAAATGCATTCCCACTCTTGGCAATTTCTGTTGCCTGGTGCAACTGTGGCGGGTTGTGAAGCAAATGAAAATGCATCTCTCAGAGGTCACCAAAGGTCGCCAAGACGTTGGGACCGAAAAGAGAAGGCATACTGGCAGGTAGGGAGAAATGAAACCGGCGCCTCGGTTTGACCTCCATGGCGCTCTGCTTTATCCTCATGCAGATGAAGCAGCCTCATCTGCATGCAGCGAGAGGGAGGCTCTCTGCTGCTGTGAATTTCATCATGGGCAAGTTCAAAAACTTCTCCCCTCCGCCCGCTCTTTGCCTCTCCTTCCCATTCGGCAGCACATTCGAATGTGCAGGTTTGTTTTGGGGATAAAGTTGGCCGTCTTTGATCAGCGCTAATTAGACAGGCTGGCCTCGCGCTCGCTACCTACCGGGTTAACGCCGGCCTAATCTTTGCCTGGCGCCGGCCGAGGGTGCTGCGATCCTGGAGGAGCCCGCGCAAAACCGTCTAAGGTGCTCAGGAAGCGTGATGAAAGGGCCGCAGCCTTTCAAGCGCAGATCAATATGCTTCCCTCCTTTGCCAACGAGGGATCAAGAGTGTTCAACGCAAAGGAGATTTTAGCATAAAGAGCCAAACAACGGTTGCCGAGTCATTTCTCTCCGGCCGCACTTTCCTTTCACGAGCGCTCGCAAGTTTGGCCTTGGCCGGCTCCCATGCATCTCCATAACAGTGCATTACAATCCACAAAGTGCGCAGAGGGTGCGTCAGTACCATCTAATGTCAAGCCTTAAAATGCGTGTCAAGATCACATGGAGAGAATATTTCACAATTTTCCGTGCAATTCCGGGCCGCTCTTTAGGCAAGTCATTTCCGCTGGATTAGCCCCAAACAATCGAGAGCGAGGAGAAGTGAGAGGCAGTTTGCAGGAGTATATTTCCCTCTCCAGTAATTCATTTATGCGTTTAAAAGTCTTTGAGTGCACAGAGTAACTGAGTCTTTGTTGTGCCGTAAAAAGCTCCGGCAGCTTCTGTGAGGAGACGAGCACTTTGCACAGAGCTACAAAGGCAGCGGCTGGGCCTCGGAAGAAAGGGAAAGTGAATGGCACCGCTGATAAAGTTGAGCAAATTAAGTCATTGACCTGCGGTGGAGATTAATAGCAAACAAGGTGCCCCAGCTTCACAAGTAATGAATATTCTTCAAACGGCATGCGGAGGGGGACGGGTGAGTGGGGGGGGGGGGGGTTGCAGCAGATAGAGTTGGTTTGATGGGGATGACATTGAAAGTTGCAGAGAACTGACAATTCTGTCATTTTTCATTTGTATGCAAATTGGCTTGTTACACAAATTAACCCCTGAACCCCGATGTCAGTCCTCATCTTAGGCGGAAGCTGGCACCCCACCGGGGCCCCTTGGCCACTGTGAACAGCCACCAGAGCGTCGCCTCTCAGGTCAGCTTTCAACCCGCCACAGTTGCTGCTCCACAGCCCCATTTGTTGTTGGTGGGGTTTTTTGGGGGTTTTTTTTCACACTTGTCGGAGGGGTGACCTCACCACAAACACATCTGGCCGATAGGAGGGACACCGGCACGTCGTCGCGCTTTGATCCGTTATAGCCTCAGCACAAAATCAAAAAAATGAATCACAAAAGAAGAATGCAGATGTTCACCGACATCAGCGGCTCACATTTTTGTTGCAATTATCGCAAGCAAAGATTTTGCGGCTAAATGTGACATCTGGTCAGCAAGAAATGTGGAGTTCCGTCACAACTAATGCTAGAGCCTAAGGTCACTTCTCTATCCGTATCTTCTGATATCAAACCAAATTTCTTTTTTTCTACTGCCGAAATAAAGAAGGTTGCCTCATTGTTTTAGTCCTTTCGCAGTGGTGTGAATTTTCAAAGAAATATTGTGGCCGTCCGTTTACATTACATTTGCACCCTTTAAGATGAAGTTGAGGAAACTTATGCACACGCGCGCACACGCGCGCACACGCCCTGCATCCTGGTGGCAAAAGCAGTGAGTAAATGGGTTTAAACAATCACACAATCGTGCACGCTGAGCGGCCACCGGCGGCTCTGCACTAAGTTTCCCTTCAAAGGAAACCCTTCAGGATGGAGAAGCATAATCCCAGCCCGCTTTGAAGTACACGCTGCGAGTGTCTTTTGGCGAGCCCAATCTCAGCCCTTTGGCTTATTGGAGAGGAGCGCTGCCGCTCGGCCGGCTGGAGGTGGAGAGGAAGCACCTGGTGGTCCGCGCCGCTTCTCCTCGCCACATTGCACACATTTCATGGACTTAGGGAGCAAGTCGCCACCACAGCCGAGAGGTAGAGCGTGCGCCCGATAAAGACCGCTTTGGAGTGGATTTTATTCAATCTGGCGGGAGGGAGGGAGGGAGGGAGGGGTGCGTCGGACTGTAACCGTACACTTAACTCCTCGGTGGGTGCAAGCAGGGGTGGGGGGTCTGAGGTAAATAAGCAGGTTGGGGTGACGCTCTGAGCCTTCTTGCCACCCATTTCTTTGGTTGCTTGTGACCCGCAAACACTCCTACTATGTTCATGTTCTTGTTGACCTCTTGCGTTTTGGTTTAATCCGATTTATTGTGGATCCATGTCTTGTTTTTGTGTGCCTGTTCATGCCTTGCTTGTCTGCTCATTCTACTGAGTCGCCACCGCATCTCGTCGACTTCTACCAATCAGCTCTCGGTAGCCACTTGCTTCTTGTCCAATTGTGCCTCGTTGTCTCAACAGTATTATTGTATTTACTCCTTGGCTTTTTGTTCATTCTGTCTCAATTCATTGTACTATGGCGCCTGTGGCGGTCATTTCCTTGTGTTTATGTATTGTAGTTTTTTTAGTTTCCATCATTTGTCATTTTCTAAGAAACTATTTTGTTCAACTCCTTCCTTCCTTGGCTGCGCTTGGGTCCAATGGCCTTTTTGTCTACGATATGATATGTTTGACATTTTGGTCCAAATACTTTTTATTGTACTCCATACAGCTGTAAATGAAATCTTGGATGGTATCCAATATTGCATGCAATGTTCAACCTGTACATTCCAACCCACTGGACCGGAGAGGGTTTTTGCGCAACAAAGTGTGCACTCTGCTTGCCCATAGGTGTACCATTCTTTCAAGCGGATCAGGGTTTCCGCAATTTTTGAAAAAAAAAAATTAGCAACGGCATATTTCTTAGGGTGAATGTTTTGCATTGACCCGGTCACACTGCCGAGGCCTCCTCAGGCCCAGTTTAAGCAAAGAACCAAGCAGGACGGTGCGCGCAAGTGCACTCATGCAGCCGGCGGGAGATTAACAGTTTTCTGCAAGTGATCTTCGCCGACTGGCCAATCTGTTCAGTCGGGGCCTTGAATTCACGCAGACGGCGCCAATAGTGACACCAACTGCTGCGACAGAGAGGCAGAGTGCGCAGGAAGTTGCATGGCAAAGCGCCCGTCACGTGACCCATCTGCGTTTGGTCCCGGTCCAGCCATCTGGGCTTTCTTTCTCCCTCCTCGGCTTCCTACTGACGTAACTCGCTCCGTCTTCCACCCGGGAGGTCACAACTTGTCACTTATGGAAAAGCGTTGAGTAAAATAGCACAACCAAATTGGATTGGTGGACGTCTCGGAGGGGGGCGAGCGTGGACTCAAGCAACGCCGACTGTAAGATAGGCTGGCTTAAAAATAACACGTTTCTGGGTCAAAAATGGACCGATCCACGAATTGGGTCAATTGGACCCACTTTTTTGCATTGTTTTGTACAAAACAGCCCATTTTTTCCTTGTTTGGCACAGGACTATCCATTTTTTGGGTTGTTTTTATGCAAAAACAACCAAGAAAGTTGGGTCAACCTGACCCAGGTTGTGGATTGGTCCATTTTTGCCCCAAAATGGTGTCATTTTTTAACCCAACTATTTTTAGAGTGAAAGAACAGGCTTTCAAATCAGACTGACTTGACTGTTCACAGTATTTGTGCACTGCATTAAAAATTGCAAGACAACCTAAGTACATTTGGAATTAGAAGTCAGATTCCATTCTGTGTTCTTCACTTTCCTTTTTTTTTTTTTTTTTTTAAAGTTTCAGATTTTTAAACTTTGCATTACGTGTGTATTAGTAACTTTCATAGCTGGACACCAATGATAGCATTTTCCTGACATTGCACTATTTTGTAAGCGTTATCTATAAAGTGTGAATGAAATCATTTGACACACAGCCAAGTAAAACATGTTGCAGGCTCAATGGTTATCATGGAGCATTCAAATGAAATGATTCCCGGCTCTTTGCTATGGTTTGGTAGCTCATTTTGTGCAGCCTGCCTAGCTTCCAAGTCTTTCTGTCCAAAACGGCGCTAATGCATTTAATTTAATGTTCGCAGGCGCCGTAATTGCTCTAATGTTGCTCTCATTGAAGAAAACCTTTGCATTAAGCACAAAATTGAAATTTGGAAGTGAACAGTAAAAATGACTGTGGGGGGAAAAGGAACCCCATTAAATGTAATTTGTTCTGCATGGCAGTATGTGTGCGCAAGGGGGTGTGGCGAGACACGCTGTTATTAAGTCGGAAAGGTGGCGAGGTAAGCTATGACTTATCCACTACATACACTCTAGCTGAGCAGGTGTACATGCACGCACGCACGCACGCACGCACTCACGCACACACATTCCTCGCATCCCTAAACACCAGTTTAATATCCAAGGAGACGCTGGAGGCAGTGAGAGGGGGAGGAGGGCAGACTAAAAAGAGAAATTTCAAGAAGGAAGGGAAAAAAAAATGGAAAAATGCGGTGGATTCGGCGGCTTCCTTCCTGTTCAGCAGGTTTTAGATGTCCTCCTGCTCCAACACACCTGATCCAAATGATCAGCATCCTTATCAGGTTTCTGCAGAGGCTGCTGGTCAGTGTTGGGGGCGGGAAACATCTAAAACATGCAGGATAGTGGCCATCGAGGACCGCAGTCGGTGACCCCTGCGTTAGTCAATGTTAGTTTGGTATCGCTCGCGGGTCAATGATGAAAGCGCAGCCACGCAACGGTCACCGGTATGTGGGTGAATCAGCTTTCCAGAACAGCAAAGTTGTTGAGGATGAAACGGAAGTAAGGAGAGTGAAAGATGGCAGCCAGAGAGGAGAGACAATGCGAAGGATCGCGATGAAGGCGAGAGCGAGCGGCAGCGAGCGGCACGAGCGGAGAAGGCGGCGAGGCCCCAGCAGACGCAAGGAGATCAAACGCTAAGTCTCACTCCTCTGAGGTATCTTCAAGCTGCTTTGTAATTGGAATTTAAAGACCTTCCTTTCGGCGAGATGTCCTCACGAGATGGGGGCAAAAGCAAGGGAACCAGACGCTTTGCGATTGGATGATGCAGATGCCACTCTTTTATTGGGATGTGAGCGTTAGCGCGGCGGCATGTGGCAGGTCACTCAGAGGAGGAACAGATGGGAGGCCCCCGCCAGGGGAGGAAGAGTTCCGCTCAAAAAGCGGGCGACAGTAGAGCGTGACTGCCAACATGTCCGCCACATCCTCAGCGCCCCATTCCAGCTTTCCTTCCTCTCTGTCCACGTGCGGTGGTCAGTGCGTTCAAGGGCGTCGGAAAACGACTTGCTGACGTGTCACAAAGACTACGAATTCAACGGCTCTGGAGAAAATCCAGGGACCGTTGCGAGACGAAAACAAGACAAGAACAACGAGAGGACTCGAAAATCAAAGATGGACTTTGCATGGGGCCGCTGCTGCTTGCTGTGCTCGTGGCAGTCGGAAAGACGTTTACGGAAAACGACAATCACTCCGGCTTCTTTCAGTCACAAATGACGTTGTCTTGGCATAAAATGATCATTTATACTTGTATGTACACAACACACGCAAGCACGCACGCACGCACGTATACATTACGTCGGATTGACGGAAGGGCCTGTCAGTCCATCACTAATGGATGGACGAGCGAGGATAGAGAGCGATATGGATATTTTCCCAAATTTTACTGGTCCATCATTCATCATCCATAAGTAGCCTGGGCACCCGTTATCATTTTCGTGACTAACTGAATTGTAATCAGCAGTCTGTCAGTCAGTCCGTGAGAAGTCTGTTGGTCCGTCAGTTGGCACCACAAAAAACGTCAGCAAAACCGACGGACGTGGGTCGTGACGGTTACTCTGATGGATGAAATTCCACTTCCATCACCGCTTCGTCAGTCATTTCTATAAAGCGTCCCATCATTGGCCAACAAAATGGGCATGCTTCAGTGAAGAACTGACAGAACGCCCGTCTCTCTCTCTCACACACACACACACACAAAAGTCATTATCTTAACAAATTTATTAAAGACCGTGTTGCACAAATAAGGAGACCCCGAGAAAGACTGACAACTTGTGCATTCCAGGCCTAACAGACATAAAAGTCATGGAGGTCATACAAAATACTAGATATAGTCGTTTTTGTTGTGGGCTGTATTCATTTTTTGCATTCATTAAATTGATTAAACGTAAGATTTTTTAATTTAGACATTATATTATCAACCTCACTTTAACGTTAGGAGTTGAACACATACTGTACAAAAATATTTGGTCAAAATTTGAGAAATTATATATATATATATATATATATATATATATATATATATATATATATATATATATATATATATATATATATATATATATTACACACACACACACACACACCCACACACGTGTACACAATCAACATCAGGCCTGTTTAAAGCCGGAGCAAAACCGACAGCAGGTTCAAATCCCAAACCTCAGTGCTGTGAAGCAGATGTGTTAACTACTTGGCAACAGTGCTGCCGCATACAGCACAGTACAGACTGCATGTCTTTTTAAACAATAAAAACGGCAGGAATATGTGCATTAAGTTCACAGAGAGTGCCTTGTGTGTTTATTGCTGATGAATTTGGCCTCCCTCCAGCCTTCTAAAAGTCCACAGTGTCTTGATTTTTGATTATCAGCCTCTGTGGTGGCTTCTATCCAAGAAGAAACGGCAAAACCCTCCCCTCCCCTACAAGAGGAAAACCGTAATTCTGGCTGATTAAAGAGCTGAGCGTGACCCAAGATATGACTTCCTCACCCGCAGACTTTGTGAAGCATTGTTAAGCAAAATAAAAAGTAAAAAAAAGGGAAAAAAAGATTGAAACTTTGAAGCCAATCCACATTCAAGTGAGATAATGGCAAGAAAGTTCCGCTGGCTACGTTTGACTTTTCTAAGAATAATTACTGTTCCACAAAGTTTCAAGAAAGGCAAGTCAGGTATGTAATTTCCTTCAGCATGGATCATCAGTTGCATTTTTATGAACATTTAAAGTGTATATATCAGTCAATTTCAATGTCCACAAGGATTAGAAAAAACGGCTTTTTGAGCCACAATAATTGCTCGTACTAACTAACGGACGCAGCGGAGAAGTATGTGTGTTCAAAGTGCCTATTGTTGCGTGGGTGCCAAAACACAGAAAGCTAAAACACTCGGTTGTCATGTCGGTCTTTGCGTCATTACCCACGATGCACTGGGTAGCCATGCGAGGCAGTCCGAAACGAACTTTTTGCTGGGTTGTGTGGGAGGCCTGCTTGGATCAGGCCTCAAGGGCCCACATTCCTCTGCTGACGGGGTTTCACGTGCAATCGCACTCAGATAGAAAATTACAGAAAAATGTACTTTTCTCATTTATCTATTTTAGTGCATTTATTTTTGGTACATTTGATTTCTGATTTTTTTAAACACACTTTGATTTTCAGGCTAAAGTCGAGGCAACATGGACCACAAGTGTGAAAGCCACACGGTGGTGTAACCTGCATTAGATTAGTATTTACTACATAAATTTATATTACAAAATATGATACATTATTATGGCGTGTTATTAATTGATTAAATTACCTTGATATTGCAATGGGGGGGGGTCATTTGGTATTATTAGTAGAATGCTGATTTCATTTTTTTTTTTTAATTCACATAATACAAAACTCTCGATCGGAGATTAAACAATTGTTCGTGCAATGACCGTAGAAAGAGTCTAGTATAGAGAAAAACAAAAACCCCCAAAACAGAAAACAAACATTACAACCTCAACATCCAAACAAAAAGGACCAGCAAGGCAGATTCAATGACATTTTTAGCCCTTCGCAATCAGTACGCTCAATATATTACAATTCAAAACATGAACAACTCGAGACATCTTCACATATCTTCTGAAAGTCCACATTCGAGCCCCTCAGGAGTGACTAATGCTGATTTCATTTTGAGCATCGCGCCTGCCAATGTCATTTCCGGGATAATGTCACTTCCGGGGTGATGTCTTTGTCCTTCAAAATCACGGCGCAAGCCAAGCGGCAGTGAATGTTTGGGCCGTCGATGTCTCGGTCTGATCTGAGTTTTTTCTTCTTCTTTAAAATAATTACTTTCACCTAATTTCTGACCAGACTGCTATGCCCTCAACTGATAGGTGTCTCTACCACGGACTTGCGTCATTTGAATCGACATGACTCACACTACTGGAAAAAAGACAAAACAAGAGGGAACTGGTCAGTCGGCTCATTCAATTGTTTGCTTTAGCATGCTAACTATTAGCCACTGATTTTCTATTTGGAGGAAAGGGACTCGGACAGGGCTGCATGGCGGTCGACTGGTTTGCGCGTCCGCCTCACAGTTCAGGGGTCGTGAGTTCGATCCCGACTCCGGCCTCCCTGTGCGGAGTTTGCATGTTCTCCCCGTGCCTGCCTGCGTGGCTTTTCTCCGGGTTCTACGGTTTCCTCCCACATTCCCCCAAAAATGCAGTGTAAGTTGATTGGTCATTCTAAATTGCCCCTTTGTTTGTCTCTGTGTGCCGGCTGGAAACCACTTCACCGGCGTCCCCTGCCTACTGCCCGAAGACAGCACGGATAGGTTCCAGCACGCCCGCGACCCTGGTGAGGACAAGCGGTATGGATAATGGATGGGTGGACTCGGAAATAAATTGTTGGGAGCTAGCGCTAACAATCTCTGCCCTGATGTAGATTTGATATCTACATGACCTTATTCTCTTTTCCTTTGAATAGTTTTGAATTCTTGTGGTTTAATATTCATGCTATTGCTCATTTGATTAGTTTAATTGGCAGCTAATATTTGTTTGCCATTTAATGCTTGATGACTGCACACATTGCATAGGAAGCATTGTGCATTGATTTATGGTGCAGAGCTAATGAAATTATTAAGGAATATGGTCATGACTATTTGAACTTTTGATGTACGTGCGTTAGGATTTGAAATGGAAATATTTGACGTCAATTCTGTTTCAAATTATTTCTAATTGGTCCTCTCCCATGCAGGCCAGGCTCCTATTCCTGCAAACTTGCAAATTGATGGCGACCTAAAACAGAATGCAACCGAACGAACTCCAACAACTACGACAGGAGGCGCTGCAGCCGCTTTTCTTCTCAGACCATTTTCCATTCATCTACTGCAGCAATTACATTGGACATCCTTTACATCCCAATACATGTGTGGACTACGGCTACCTAAGACTTTCAACCGGCGGGATCCAAGAATTAATGGTTCGTACAAACATTGTAAATATTTATTTTTGAGTTTTTGGGGGGTGAATACACTTGCATTTTTCATCAGAAGTCTTGTCTCTGTGATTAAAAAAAAATGGTCCCCACTTCCTCCCTGAGCTGAACTTCACATCTCTGAGCCTAGCCTGAAATTCCAGTAGAGTACATTTCACTTCCTTTGTTAATTATAGCATCTGCATACTAGGCACACAAGTGTTACAGTAACAAATCATCTGACTTTTTGTCATCTTTCATACATTTTCACAAGTATGTTGACAATTAGAACTGCTCAACGAGCAACTCCTTTATTCTTGGACCTCGACGAACACACGCACAAACAATGGCATCAGCAGGTGTTCATTACTCGGTGAAGTTGTGTCTTAAAAAAATGTCAATCTCAGAATAGACACACGCAGAAGCACACACACCAGTTCTCCCAATCAAAGACGGTGACGAATCTTGCAGTGGAACCATCATCAACTTGTCAACAAAAAACAAATCCTGATGACATTTAATGTCTGAGGGCCATCACGCTCACAAACCAAGGTCTAATTTTCTAGATTACTCTGACCATATATATATATATATATATATATATATATATATATATATATATATATATATTTTTTTTTTCTTTCATTAAATTAGTGAATTTGCTCTGTTTTTACTTGACGTCATGCGTTTCCATCCTGTATTCAGATTTAATGCTAGCGATAAAGAATATTTATTTTTGGTCCTGACAATTTTTATAGCTCTTAAATGTACGGCCTTTGATTAAATTGCCGTTTTATGTTTGTTCAATGCACTCTTATGATTGTTTGAGCACATTTATGGATATTTTCTCATGTCTTTAAACTGTCCTACGTACATGAAGAAATGATTAAAATCCGTTGCCTTAGTAGCAACCAGCGGAGCAACCGATGAATTGCAATTGTTTGTTGTTCATGACAAGCTATTGCTGAGGTGTTACACTGCAAACATGACCTTTGACCTCAGCCACCTGTAGAGACAACCTTCAGCGTTGGGTAGGATTCGTCCTTCCCTCAACAATCATCTTCAGACTGTTTAAAGAGGCTCCGGGGAGTGCCAATAACCCCGATGGCTGTGGATGACCACTGTCTCTGTGTTTTGTACCCACAATCAAAAACCCCAAATCAATTCAGGATTAGGGGGTGGTAATAGCATAATATGTGCACTTACCTCACCGTGTGAAACCCCCAACAACCTCCGGCATGTGGGTGGTCTCCTAAACACCCAGGGGTGTCATCATTGCAATCAACAGTCATAACACAGAGCAGGCCATCCAGTCGCTTGGTCACTTGGAGCGCTCCCCTAGTGATTGAGTCGTTAAAAGAAAGTTGTCCGGATAATCCCGGTAGGAAAAGGAGTCCAAACAAAGACAGTGTGAACCGGAAATCAAATGTGGCATCACATATGGGACACATCAAATCTTCTTTATGAGTATTGCTTTTCAAAGGCTCCGTGCGTTTGAAGGTACGTGGCGCCGTCGGCGTGCAGCCGGCGCAATGTTGCTGTCAATCTGGGTTTCATTTTGCGGGTGGGGAACCAAGACGACCGAAGAGCAGAGTGGGGGGAGGATTTGTGGGCGCTACAGGTTTGAGACAGATGGGCCCTGTGTCAGCAGTGCACATGTACACGCACAAACACACACACATCACTTTGATCAGGTAAATATGTGCAAAGTTCCGTGGGATGGATCTGGCCCTCAGGCTATGAGTTTTGTGACTCTCCACCACGTGTGACAGATCTTCGGCGCTCTCGGCAGCCAACGGGGATCACGCCGCCGAGAGGTAAGGAAGTGAGGCGATGATTAATTGAAAGGCTTCCAGTGTGCTACGTGACACTGTCTGGCCAGGATTCACCTGCATTGCACATGCGCCTGTGGCAACGGATAACAAGAGGAAGTCATTCTCAACATTCTGGCCGGATGCTGATTCACCGGTGCGGTGAGATAAAAAAAAAAAAAAAAACTCTAGCAACCGTGGTATGCGTTAAAACTCTAATATGCCGTTGTGTCACCCACGTCAGTCTTAAATGAGCGAGGGCGAGCTAACACTCGTCAATAAAAGGTGAGGTTCAAATGGGCGCGCACAACACAAACTTAACTGAGCTTTTGAGGAAACTGAATCCATCCTTTCTGGTTGGATTCCTCTCACAGCTATTTTTGGTTGAATGGGCTCAATGAGTACGGATCCCCCCGTAGCTGTCCGTCACTCAGCCGCAAATGCAAAACGCTCCAAGTGGCAGGAGAAAGGTTCAAAGGTGACCAGTCTGACGCGGAGTCACAAGGTATCATCTCTGGTATTGAACAAGCAACAGCAACATACGTGCCAATGTGAACAGGCGGCTTCAACAGCGGTGTGTTGTTTTCAAATTCAACACGCGTTGATGAAGTCAAGGCAAGGCAATTTCATTCATATTGTGCCAATTTACAACCAAATTGATCTCAAGGCAGTTGACACATTGAGCAGCTCAAGAACCACAATTGTCATACATGATAGCAAGCCAACTGAACACCGCATGAGCGAGCACTTGGCAATGGAGGCAAGCAAAGAAGAAAAACTCCCTCTAAGGAAGAAATCAATGGCATCCAGGCTCTGTGGGCCGGTGGGCAGGGATGGGCAACTTAAATGGAGTGAGGGGATGGCCATTTTTCATCGGCACTACCAGGGGGCCCGCATACGAATGCCCTCTTCTTAACCAGCAATATGTCAAAAGTGACAATCTTAATATGGACAAACTACGTGCATATGTATGTTTTATTATTTAAACCAATGCGTATCAAGTATCTTAATAGATTCCAGGCTGAAATGCATGTACAAAAGATGCACTATTCAACAAAAAAGCCTTTGAAGCAAACAACAAAACAACCACATTCTGCGATTTTATTTTCCAGTGCAAAGGCCTCTCGCTCACAAAAGCTCAAAGATGGCGCAAAACTGCTAAACACCAAAAGTGCGAGAACTCATTTTGTGCATTTGCAAGAAAATTCTTTCATTCAATTCATTTTCTCAACCGCTTAACCTCACAAGCGTCTCAGGGTAAGTAGCAGTACACATCCCGTTCTGAACTGGTTGCCAGCCCATCGCCGGACTTTATACATTTCCACTCCGTCAAAGATTTGAATTTTATACAGCGGTCGTCCTGCCTGATATTCACTATGGCCAAATGAATAGGCGGACGCATTCACCTGTGAGACACGACTGGCCAATACTGCGGGCAGTTGACTCTGGGTTGTAAAGTGGCCAAACAAAAGCGCTGCGTCTGCCCTACATGGCGAGTCCTCCATCCGTCAACACGGCTGCTCGTCCAAGTCGGCGTTTGCAACCAACGCTAGAAACGGCGCTAAATATATCCGTGATTTTCACGGAAACATGGGGAACAACTCCTCATGCAATTTCAACCGACTGTCAACGCTTCTTGTGGAGAAAATAAAACATTCATGTTATTTGTGGACCTTCGTTGAAGTCGGATGCGCTTCACATCCCTGCAGGCGTTTGAGTATCCAATCCTTAACTTTTTTTTTTTTCCCATATTAAGGGTGTTAATGAGTATAATGCAAGTCTGTCTTACCCGTCGTGTGTTGAATGTGTGTCCTAACTGTTGGGTTCAATTTGTGCCGCACGTTGTAAACATGGAACTGTGACTTGTTTGCAATACAGTAAAACCCCTGGCTGGTGTGGTGAAGCATCAAGCTAGGGCTAACGACAACAATCCCAAGCGTTTCACCATAGCGTACCGACGTCTATTTGCTGCTAACAGACTCCTTCTGCAGTATAACTGATAATGAGTGACAGGGACGCAGCGCCCTTTTTACTTAAAATGGTGGCCAAAGCATAATCGGTTTCAATTTGAGTCAAAAGTGACTTGTGTGGCCACTCCGTGTGCGGGGCTCAAAGTCCGTGTTAAACTTCACATCGCTGTAAGCCTGCGCAGGAAAAAAAGAAGTGGAGCGCCTTCGGTGTTTGTTTGTCAGACACCGTTGGGGCAAAGTTATTTGCCGGTGCGCTCTGACAAGATGTTTCCAACTTGGGAGATGTTTTCACCGAGACCCAAAGAGAGAGAAATCCTTGAGCAAAAGTGAGTAATTGTGGAGCAGCGTACTTGTTTGTCCATACGTTAGTTAGCAGGCTGCTTTCTGGAGCACCACCATTAAATCCCCTCCGTGCATTTTTATCCAGAGTCGTAGCAAAAGGCAATGGCTTCTTCTGATGCGTTTGTTTGAAAAAAAATATATAGTTAATAATAGTTGTGTGATTTAAGACATATGGAAGTTTTTGTCACCTTTAACTGACATCACGTTGTGCGGGCTGAACTTTGAAAGCGCGGTGCCAAACTCTCGTCAGGACGCGAGGGGGGGAATGCCACGTTCTGTAGTCTCAGATTTTCATCTGAGAGAGGAGCATCGCTCGCGGTGATGCGCGCGCGTCTCCAGCCGGAAAGGAGAATGGAAGTGTTTGCCATCACAATGGGAACAGAGAGCGCTGTGAAATGGAATACGTTATCAAAACTGACTGGAGTGAGGTAGGTTGACTCTCTCTTCTGGGCTCAACGTAGGTCTTTGGAAAACGGCGCCGGGAAAGGAGAGGTGGGATGTAAAACTACGCTTCCTAGCAGCTCTCCCTTGGACATTGGTTTTTAAAACAGGGGTGTGGGAGGAGACATGATTGATTAATGACTTACTTTTCCACTTTAAGGCCGCAGCTACTTTATGCTCGGCTTCCAGTGGTGTTCATCTAAATTTAATTTATGAGGGAACGCTAAGGTAAGGCGGGATCGGCACTCGCCGGCGCACTCGGGAGACGAGTTTGGTGTCAGGAGAGCCCAGGCAGGCTCGTGCGCGTGCGCGTCAGCCTTTAGACTTTGAGGCCGTCATAAATAATGCACTCTGTCTAAAAAGGAAAGGCTCTCAATTAATGCACAGACAAACTGAAGAAATACAACTTTTGCACACATAAAAATTCCCTTTTTTCCCCTCGCCCCGCCTCCCCCCGTTGCAAAAGCACTCTACATCACCTCCACAAATTCCGAGAATGGCGTGAAAATCTCTTCTACGAGCCGCACCGCAGTGCTAAACTCTCCTCTGTTATGCATTTGAAAGTCCTTGATTTGATTTGACTGAGATCATTAGAAGATATTTAACATGTGTACGGTTTGCTGTGATTGTTCCTTTTCGGCAACGTGCTTGATCTAAGGCATAGGCAATTTGTTTTGGCTAGTTAACTGCATGGCCGACACTCTTATTTCCTGTTTACGTGCAATCAAACAGAGTGTTGCGCAATGTGTGGAAATTCTCGCAAACTATGGAAATGAAAATCAATCACTTGTTTTTTGCTGCTTTAGAATGTGCCTTTATGGAGCTGATGCAACGGAGATCGGCAAGAAAAGTTTCATTCAGCAACTGGCACCTGAAGATGGCACTCCTCTGCGTCCTCCGCTCAACTCAGGTGTGCCCACCCGACCGAGCTACGGGGGAACAAAATAGGGATGCATATTTCATGGAACAAAACCTCAAAGCCAAACCTAGATATTAGCCACTTTAGTAATTAAAAATGTATATTGCGCTGTGCCGTCTCGCGTGTTGCATTATTAACGCCAGATTCCGCTTCTTCTCAAACTTACATCGGCTCAAAAGGATTTTTAATGCAAAACACTCCCCGAGAACGGCGGCAGGCACGTCGCTGGGCTCCTGCGGGTGAATTAGCAGACATGTAGCGGCTGAGAACAACACTGCGAATTTGCGTTGGCAAGGGCGGCGTCGCAGGTGCCTCGTGCACACAGCGGTCCAATTGCGGGATTTTGCACGAGGAGGGCCGTCCTCATCCCTTCGCGACGGAGCAGCGAGGAACCGCGCTCGACTGCTCAACTCTCACGCGGCAATCTTTCTTTTGTTGTTTAAATGGCATCGGCGTGAAGAATCGAGACAAACAATCGGGAATGAAATGAGCTGTACCCAAACACAGTAGGTTGATGTAAAAACACACAGCAGTCAGTCGTGTAGCACCCTCATATTAGTCACAAGGCGTCTTGCGCATAAAGTTTACGCCGCCTAATCTATTACCCCCGAAATGGGATTTTAATTGAATTGGCGTCAGGACGACAAACAACGCTGTCTCTGTTGCAATTAATAAAATCACAGCACAGAATCTATGAGGCTTGATATGAACCTCCATTCACATCAAGTCCATTAATGTAAATGTGAGCAATGCACCCAGAACGGCCATTTGTCAAGCGGCCGTGCACAACGCTCGTGATGGCCTGATTTTGAAAAGGAGAAAGAGATCAGAGGATGACGACCAAAACCAAGGCTCCCTTTCCCCGCTCACAGTCATCAATAATAATGAGACGCACATTCTGAGGCCCCAAATTAAGACAATCCCAGCCTAAAAAAAAAAAAAAAAATGCAAACAATTTTTTTTTTTTTTAATCTATTATATAATTGTAATAGATGACTTAACCATATTGAGAAGCAACTGCCATTATGGCTTTTACAAAGCACTTAGGTTCTTGTTTGGTGACTAAATTAGTCCGTCTGCTGTCGGCGCCTGAGTAAATACAGTGAGGTGATTAAAAGGGGGGAGGGGCGGGGGACGCTAGAAGCGCGCCACTAATTAAACGGCTATGCTAATGCTGTCATACTTAGCAGATGGAAGAGGAATCGCTTAAGTGTAATGCACATGTTATGGTATTTTCGACATGACATGGAGGCTCTCGAGGGATCGCTGGCTGCTGCGCCGTTGTGTTTCCACTCAAAGTACGCACACACTTGCGGGCGAGTACGCGACACACACGCGCACGCGCGCACACACACACACACACACACACACACACACACACACACACACACACACAGACAGTCAGCGACACTAGCGAGTTGTAAACTTGCGAGTGTGTCACCCTAGCAGCCCATATGTACCCGGCGAAACTTCACATTTGAATGGAACGTGTCATCGTCACCGGATGTCACAGTGACGTGCTTTGACAAGTCAAACATGAACGCCACGAAATACTTTCACTACTTTCCATTGCTGAGCTAACTTGTTTCGGTTTCATTTCTTCCACACCCCCCAGGCGCCGTTCCATTTTACAACCCTTTCAGCTTGTTTGTGGCCATTTTTGACCACGTACAGACATGTTTTTCTTGGATTTGTCCTTTTACTGGATCACGTTTTTGACTACCATCAGTTTATGTCATTTATATAACAGCCATTTTTAAGACTTCAAATTCCAGGTTGCAAAACAACTTCATATATGGAATGTGTCCGTGTCGTCAGTACCACACCAGCAAAGTGCATTTTCACTTCACAATATCAAAAATGCATTATTCATTTGCCCCATCGGAGTGCAGTAAGCCATGAAATCATTCTTTCAAAAAGTACAAATATTCCATGAAACTGTCCAGGAATAAAAGATGTAAACTGGTCCAAACATCCATCCATTTTCTATTCCGTTTCTCCTTTTTAGGCTGACGAGTGTGATGAAGCCTATCCCAAATGACAGCGGTGGCTGGGTGGAAAACATACAAAACATTTTCAAGTGTTGAGCTGAGAATGAAGCCCATTTCAGCCAAATTCTATGATTCAATCCAGCAAACAAGGAATTAAAAAAAGGTTTTTATGGATTTCAACTGGTCAAAAGCGATCACGATCAAACCAAAAGGTACAATTAGATGTAAACAGTCACAATAAATAAATAAATAAATAAATAAAAATAAAAATCTGACCGAAATCTCCACAAAAGTGATTTTATTGGCATTAATTGTCAGGCTATGGTCATGGAGGAGGACCCGAACGCAGAATGTTTTTAATTTCCAAAAGAAACTTAACAACCACTATGACATGACTTTGACAGCAATACATGACACGACAAATGACAACGAACCCACAAGGACTGAAAGAAAGCAAGGAACTAAATACCGACAAATTGACGAGACAACAAGGAGCACCTGGACAAGACGCAAAGGCTTGGAGGGAGCTGATTGGCTAACACTAGGGCCTGGGACGACAAGCCCAGGTGGTCACAATAAGCTAACGAGACAGACACACAAAGGTATACAAGGAAAAACATTCAACTAAAGTAAAGAAAAACCAAAATCAACAAAGACAGACCACAACAGGAACACATATGTATGTGAGTATATATATGTATGTATGTATGTGTGTATGTATGTATATATATAAATGTGTATATTTAATCTAATTTAATTTAGTCTGTAACTGCCCAGATCTCTCGTCCAAATGCCATCCCAGTAGGTGGCGGTAATACCCCAATGATAGGTGGTAGACTGCCATAAAAAAGAAAGCAAGAAAGAAGAAAGAACACAGCTACAACGGTTCCACAAAAGAAAGCAAAGTCAACAAAAGCAACCCGCAAAGAGCCCAGCGAGTTAACAGAAACAGAAGGCATCTGTGAAAGGTGAGTGGGTGGAGGCAGAGGAGTGTGTTTTAAACTCCCTTTTTGATGACGGCACCTGCTGCACCACACGTTCTCTATTTAATTAATCCTCAACCTGTTGCAGACACATCCCAGTTAAAAAAAATTTGCCTTCCCATTACTGCTGTCACCTTAACATGCCAGCGTACAGACACACACGGCAAGTCTTTCTCGCTTGATACAGAACAAAGCAAACAGGCTAGAAGTCGGGTTAGAAACTAGCAAAAGATGTGGAAAGCCCCCGACCTTCCCCTTCCCCCGCTTCATTATGGGCCTTCCCTGCCCAGACTGCGGTCCGGCGAGGCCGCCGCCATTGCCGCTCACTCAGTCCATCTGCATGTTTCCCTAATTATGAGCTGTGTTTATATCCCTGAAAGACCAACATCCAGCAGAGATGGCAGGTTGTGTAATCAAAAGTTTGGCTCTGGGGGCCCAAGAATGTAACTAAATGAAAACGGAAGATTTTGGAACTTCATCTAGGGAGGGACCATTAGCGTCAAAGTCCTGCGTTGTTCTCATGTGTGCTGGCTCTGCATGTTATGGCTCTTAGACGGAGACACACAACAGATAAATACATGGGGAAATTGAAATGCAAAGAAACTCAAGTGTTTGTGTCACTTTCTGTTTGTGACAAAAAGCACAGCCAGGAAATCTATCCTTGACTTTTAAGACATCTTTTTTTTTTTTTTTTTTTCAAATCAATTCTGCAGTGGTCTCGCTTTTTTGTTTTTTTTACTCAGACCTGTATTTCTAAACATTACACAGTAGGAACGCTTCGATCTACGTTCCGTTCCTCACCCGAATCTCCGCGTATGTCAGATTTCACCGTTAAAGTCGACATTTACGTCAAAATACATTCCTGTGGTGAGTGACATGACATATCAAGTGTTTTATTGGCAGTTGAAAGTAACACGCGGAACTGACGTCCATTTGAGTCACGCCGCCCGTGCTCCGCCGTTCACAGCGGGTTATGCAACTCTGTCCGCTCATTCATGTAAGCGGGTTATTCCAAATGTATCAGAAATCAAAATTTTGACCTTAACCCTAATAATGACTCCATCACAATCGTTTATTAATGGCCACACAACAGAGTTGGTGGTATTTGTTATCAGTACAGCAGTTAAAGCTCACATTTCTCCCGTCTCGGTTCCATCGTCAGCATCAAAAACATCAAAAATAGTCACATCCCTGTTAGTGCACAGGTTACATCAAGACGACGACAGATTTAAAGTCCTTATGGCTGTTGGGGAAAAAAAACCTGTTCTTAAATCTAGCAGACTGTGTGCATGTAAATGCAGTCACTATGGTGCTGTGAACAAAATGGCGGAAGAGGCACGGGCGTCGTAAAGTCGAAACGTTGTGGGCCGCGTACGTCCTAACTCGAGGAGTTCTTGTACTAAAAATGCAGCACAGCGTGAATTGACCTTAAACATTGAATTGAAACGTGAGGAAATATTTCTCACTAATTAGTTTCCTCCCAGGAAAGCCGGTTCGTTTAATTCAAGAGAAAAAAAAAACCTAGCATCGGCAATCTATTTTAAGCGCACAAACGGCGACAAAAGGTCTGGATCACCCTGCAAGGGAAGGGCGGGGGCCGCAAATGGAGGCGCATTAGCAAAGTGCCACATTTGAACCATTTGGCAGGGGATGTTAACCAAATATGAGCGCGGCGTAATGTTCCTTTAAGATGTCATTTAAACTTATACCTATCATCAGTCGTGGCCCCAGCACGCACGCCGGTACTGATGATCCGACGAGCGGCGCGCGGTGATTAACGGCGCCCCACCCATGCGTTGCTTTCTCCATTTCTGTCAGGCCTAATGGCATTAGATCAGTAATTATAAGATTATTCACAGTTCGCGCCGGCCTCACTGTTAACTTTTGAGATATGAGACCATTATCTTCTTCTAATCTTTTTCTCCGAATTACAGCGCAGATTCATATCGCCGCTCTGACGGCTCGTATGTCGTGCTGTCCTCAAACTGCGCTCAGGTTCTGTTGCTTTTGATCACGGCCAAGTTCTTCTTTCTAGAGCAGCTTTGAACTGAACTTCTGAGAATTGCTACCTCAGAGCAGGCGCCAGCACCGGTAGCATTTGGTCAGGCTTTCGGCTTCTTGCAGAAACAACACATTAGCATGGACGCGTATGTATTTGCATGTGCTCTTTCAGAACTTACTGTATATACCGTGCGGGATGTCGACGCCCGCCCTCGAGGGAGCCGGCCAGCTCTCGCTTGATGGCCAGCCTGCCTTCCCATTACCAACAGGGACTCCAATTAGGCCCGCTGTCAGTTATCGTAGTTAAAAAAATCAAAACAACAAACTGGCAGAAAAAGTGACCAGTATGAGAGGGCCAAATTTAACACACCTGCTCCTCATTCGCTTCTGAGACCTTTTTAAATGAATGCGTTACATGACACCAGGCACGGGAACGGCTAATTGGGCCCAATTTGGACATTCTCACTAAGGAGTGCACTTGCTTTTGCTGCCAGCACATATTTCAACTTCACCTTATAGCAAAGTGCACTTTCTTCCATTGTCCAGTGAAAAAATATATTTACAAAAGTCTGAGGGGTGTACTCACTTTTTTCAAGCTAATATCTATCTATCTATCTATCTATCTATCTATCTATCTATCTATCTATCTATCTATCTATCTATCTATCTATCTATCTATCTATCTATCTATCTAGTCATACATATATGACAGTCATACATATATGACATATACATGCATATACAAATATATGTAAATGGGGAGATAGATATGTACATATACACATAAGATGTATACATATGCATTACTTATACACATGATTTAAATGAATTGGATGCAATTTGAATTGTGATTGGGTATGGAAAAGTGATCAATGAGTCATAAATATTGGACTCTGATAAGAAGAAGAAATCCTAGAATACTATGCCACTTTATTCGGACATTCCAACAAGAGCTGCTATGCCGCATTTACTTCCGCTGCGTTCATCAGTACACTCTGAGCGTGCTCAGTTCCTCTCGCTTCCGACCTTCCGATTGACGTCGGAATATGCCGTTTGGTGTTTCAGAGTGCCGCACTCCGGGGATGCACGGAGCACGCTCTGGCTGCTCTGACTGGGGAAATGGAGTGTCAGAGCATCAGGTATGACAAGACGGAAGCTAAACAAGATTGGTGTTTAGCTGATGGGCGATTTGAAAAGATTTGCCAAAAAGAAAAAAAATCTTAAAAACAAAGAAACGCTGCACTCTCTTAGCAGAAGTAGACTTTCCTTTCAGGAATTCAAATACTTCACAATTTTTTACCTGCATTTATGACTGACGCCATTTTGATGTACTGTGCATTGCTTCTAGGCATGTGCGAAGTTTAGTTCCACGGAAGGAATTGTGCTATTTTTTACAACAGGCCCATGGGCTACTCATGTGGTCCTCCAACATGCCCATGAGCACCATGGTGACACCATAGTGTACTTCATTTACCATTTTGATCCACTTGGGTTTTTCATTTGTTGCACCAGGATGTCTTCATTTCAGAAAAGCACAAGCGCTAACGTTTTGATTCCATTGTCAAGTCAACACTACTAGCAAAACGGCTGAGACACCTGAGTGCTTCCAGTGACATTTGCTCATGTTGGTGCCCAGCCCATTCTTCCAAAAGCTCTCTGAACTTGCGGAGGTTAAAGGTCGGGCCTTCGAAACGCTCCTCATCGCATCATGCAGCGGAGGCAACTTCCCGGGCTCCCTGGTAATTAAACACCAAAGGGGGGAGCACTGCGCGGCAGGAAGCCGCAGCTTGTCGCTCCCTGGGGTGAGGAAGAATTGCTGCTAAGATGAGGAGGAGGAGATGAAGGAGAAAAGTGAGCATAGCCCGAAGGTTCAAGACAAGCACAGAGCTCTAGGACTGGAATCTAACTTTGGTGACAATCTCCATCTCCGGGTCGGACAGGACTTTTAACCTGCAGTTGTCATCCAATCGCTGTTAGTCTCGTGACTGATGCTACAAGGACATGAGCGGTCCAAACTGGCTTTGTAACCCTGTATACTCATGCACCTCGATTAAATAATCGACATTAGGTCAAGGGCCACTTTGCGAATAGACGAGTGGATCTACACTAATGTAATCTACACTGTCACTGACTCATGTCACAGTCAAGAGGAAGAGGCAGCACCAACACAGAACATAAGATGTGCAAATGTTTCTTCAGCGGTTTTACAAGAGGTGTAACAATAAGAACCAATGGTGGGAGGAGTCGTCAGGGCCAACACAACAACGTGTAACGTTTCATATTTCCTGTTTCCACACCTGTGTGCAGTTATTCACGCGTTCCCGTGAATGTTCACAGTTAAATTGAATCACTTGAATCGCGTGAAATGTCGATGTGGAAAAATTGAAATTTGGCAGTTGGACATGCTGCGATTGACAGGCGACCATTTGGGGCTGTCCGCTGCCTCCCGACCAAAGTCGGGAAGGCTTCAATTAGCCGTGACCCTGGACAGCAGAAGTGAATGGAAAATGGATGGAGGTTATATTATAAATGGTTAGTTCAACTTCATTTTTCAAATCAACATTTGACAAAAATATTCAATTGATCCACATTATCTCGCTGGAGAACACTTCGATTTACCTTAAAAAAAATATCATTCACACTAAAATATTTATAAATTACCATTTGACGGTAATTTACGGACACTCTCTAAAATATGGGATTCCATCAACGATAAGTTAGCGGGCTAACATCACCGAACTCAATTAGTAAAATCACGGCTTCTATTCCCCATCTGATGTTCAGATGACATCACTCTGAGCAAGAGTAAGTCAAGCGATGTTGAGTTTGTACTCGTATGCAGAAAAGTACATTCATTGGAACGTCGCTGTGTGTAGAGACACATTGTTAATAATATCAATACAATCACGCATTGTTCAGTCGACTGCAAGTGGATAGAGCGGCAAAAGCATGAAATGGCTGTTCCGGCTTCCGTTAACATGTTTTCAAGATGGGCGGAGGCAGGTTGAGCCTAGAGGCACTCTGGTGAAGAGCAAAGGACTAACTGACAGTGAAGGTAAACCCGTCAGAGCTCAATCAGCTGGAGCGTAAATTAGCTGTCCTGGTTAACGAACTGGGTGCAGTTGTTTGTTTGTATAAGACCAAGAAGCAGAAGTGTGAGCCGGGAGGCCAAAAATCAGCTGACAAAAGCACCGTTGCCCACCGTCGTGGAGCCCTCCCCCTTCAAATGGAACTGCCCGCTTCATAAAACTCGCTTAGCAAGACACTGAGACAAAATGGACTGTAAAGTTCGTTAGATGGAAATATTAAAAAAGAATTAAGCTAATGGAGATAAAATTAAAAGAAATGAGGCAACAAACACAGCCCACCAAGAACGGCATCACCGTGACAGTCAGGATTTCTAATGACAGACTGTATTTGGTGGGGGGGAGTTAAATGGCATGCCGCGCTTAAATTTCTTTGAGGAGTAATGATCCGAGGACGCTACTCGCTCCTCGTGGGGAGAGGAGGGGGGTAGGTGACAATAAGAAAAACTAGTGCCCTAAAGCAAGGTGGGGTGGCGCACCAACGCGACGCATGGGCTCAGATGCTGTGTTACCTGCCCGGGAGAACAGCCAAACGTCTGGGAATCAGGACCAAGGAAAGGTCTCAAACGGGAGAGAAACGTTCATTCAAATCTTTGGTCGCTTCGGAAAATACTCTAACCGCCTCGACTGGAGCCAGGTGGTCCGAAAACTAGCGTTTGCCCTCGGCAGGGTTGTGAGTGAGCTGGACACTGCCCGGGTTGACTTTGACAGAGAGAAGGGGCACACTCTAAGCTAATTATAGACCATTAGAAGCATTCGCACTCCAATTCACATTTGAATTTTCAACTCACCTACCATGCTTGGTTTTTGTCATGTGGGAGTAAGCCTGGAGAAGACCCCGGCAAGCACGGGGAAGACATGCAAACCTCTCGCGGGAAGGCCAACGGAACCCCCAACCTCAGAACGGTGAGGCAGAAGTTTTAATCGCCCAAGAAAAAAATCCAATCAAAGTCTCGGATGATCCAAAATGGCTCGGACCTTAATTCTTCATCATCATCATCATCAATCGCACACAATTGAGCTTCCGGCGTCTGGATTCGCGGCGTGGAAGCAGTTACTTGACATTTTTTGCCAGCTTTGTGAGACTGTCCCTGTCACATGAACTAGGAAGAAGAGAAGGCAGACGAGGAAGCGAAGATGATCTCGCTTGCCGCCGAGGCCGCCCTCTGCAGTCTCGTCGCTACTTTGCCAGTCTCTGTTAAGCGGGCCAAATGTATGACCAAACTTTGCGAAGCAGGATTTTGGCGCCACGGCGGAGGATTAGGCCACTCCAGCTTCAGGATCAAATTGCAATAATTAGGTAGAACATGAAGCCAAAATATGTGGAACACACACATGCGCACACAAGGCTCCATTGCAGGCAGATTGCGGGAAGGAGCGGAATCCCGAATTACTGCGAGGCCTTTTCAGCGTTCCAGTTAATCTCCTCAAGGAGAAACGCAAGATGACAATGGCACAGCACCTCCAATAATTGGTTCCAACAGGCTTACCGTATTAAAACCTGAAATGAGTTCTTCCCCTTTTAAGTGTGATCCTTTATTTCAATCCGAGGGAGAAAATTCTGGCTTTGAGAATATTAATAACTCCCAAGCAACATGAAATAAGCCCCCGGCCGGCCCCGCTAAAAGCTGTGTACCTGGCGCCACGGCAAAGGTCCCGCCAAGGACGGACACTTGAAAGCGTCGCTCGCCGCCTCTTGAGCTTCAGAACCATCTCGAAGAAGACCTTGAGGCCCCCTTTGTCATCTCCCCTTGAAAAAAAACAACCAAAAAAAAAAACAAATAGAATTCCGGTCTTTTGATTGGCTGGAGTGAGCGGCTCCTTGGTATCGTGTCAGCCAGAAGTTGTGACTTGAGGGGAGCCCCGGCGCTCCTGCTTCTGCATGGAAATGAGAGCGGCAGGTCTTGAGAGGATGTCTGCTAACTTTGTTCCACATCCAACCTTGTTGCAAAATAGAGAGCGCAGTTAAAACTTAATGCGCTGGCTGCTTTGACTTCACGGCGACAGGAGCCGGCTTGTTATCGCGCTCCTGAAAAGTACACCTATCCCGCAGCATTCTCGCGCTGACTGTGGCAACGTTTGAATGTTTTTGATTACATCTTGCACAGAATATAGCACACGGGAGCGCAATCCGCTCAACCGTCCCGGGGGAAATTTGCGAGGCCGAGACAGAAACAGCAGATGATACGTTTCGGCGCCGGAATTTTCCTTTGCAGCTCTGCAGGAGCGAAAACAAAGTTGCCCTTGTGTTTGGATCCGTATGAGAAGCTGGAGGAGGGAACATTAATAAAAACATCAAGCGCGGGCATTTGTTGTTTGCCGTGTGCATCTTTACACAAGCTTGCATCATTACAGTTTGTTTAGTCTGCAGATCAAGCCAAAAATGGTTCTGATCACCAGGCATCTGAAAAGCTTTTAAGCACTTGATGCCGATAAGCCTTCCTGATAGAAGATCCACGCGCGGGCGCCGACAACAAGCACCAAAACTGACATCTGCTAAACCAACTTTGGAGGCATTGTTGCCAGCAGAAATTACTGTTTGTCGGGGCGCTACGAATGCAAACTTACTGGATGTTCGCAATTGATTCCGTAACAACTTTGACCACACACACACACACGCGCGCGCGCACACACACAAAAAAAGACTACTTTTACATGATCTGATTATAACCTAAAATTCACTGAGAGGATTTTCCCTTGAAGATGAGGGCATATAACAGTACAAGAGCCTTAGCTTGCCCCGGTGAGCCACCGGCCCACATTCGCGACGGACGAAGACTCGCTCAACAGTCGTGACCACAGCTGATTGCTGTCACCCTTGAGTGAGTCTGATGCGCGCAGGTCAAATATGTCCATGTGACAGCCACCGACGCCATCGTAAAGCAGGGCCGTAGGCGGAAATTGTTCGCTGGGGTGGCCTGGGTGATGCAACATTTGACGGAGGGCTTGGCACATTCTCATGCTCCCAATGACTTTTTGAAAAATAAGTTCACAGTTGTACTAATTAATAGGTCACAATAATGCTGGAAAATAGTTTCAAATGAATTATCTTTGCTGGATTTTTTTGGGGGGGGGGATCCCAAAAACTCTGGCATCCGAACAGGAGTGTGTCGACTTTTGATATCCACTGTGCCCTTGTCTCGGTGAGCCTATTGTGCTGTTTAGCAAGTGGAAAGAAAGTTGTGAATAAACATTTCTTGGGGCTGAATTTGCCGTATCTATTACTGTTTCATATCAAGTGGAATTGTTTGGCATTATGTGAATTTGCGGATTAATATCTCATTGTATTTATTTATTGAAAAAAATTATAATAATTGAAGTTATTCGTTACACAGTACTTTTCTGTGAGTACTTTTTTACGCTCAAGCAGTTTTCACTTTTGTTTGAGTTGATTCCAAAGTAACAGTTTTCTTACCCCAACGCAATTTTTGTCGACTCTCCCCGTCTCTGGTCATTTGCGAGTCTTGTCCGCAAGCACGTCGGCCTGCCCATTCCAGCCCGGAGAAAAAGTTTTGTTTCGACTGCTCCCACCTGGCAGCTGGCTGCAGCCTTTGTCACCATTTCGCCAGGCGCATGAAAATGAAACGCTCGGAACACAAGTGCATATTAACGCCCGGAGAGCAATTAAAAGCAACATGGCGGCACGCTACACGCTGCTGTGTGCCAGGTAGAGGATGAGACAGACGCCGGAGGGTAATCGGCCATGTTATGTGCAGACAAACACTGAGAATGTAACACGCTCAGGTGCCATCCTCAGCTGTCGCACATCTGAGCTGAGCAAACACGGTAGATGTGATCCTTCCCTGGGGCATGGAAAAGGTCTCCTCCTCCCTCGCTACACATCAAGCCGCTCAAGCCAAAACAGAAAGCGGGAAGTGTCGAAAACATGCCGCAGCATGGTCAGCGGGCCTGCGCCCTCACACGGCGCCCCACAACAAGCCCTCTTGCCGGACAAAGCGAGCGTCTCCGATTGCGCGGAATCCTCCGCCACCTTTCTTCTTTGACAACGCACTCTCGGAGCGGCAGCGCCGGGGAGGACGCAGCCGAGGCGGACGGGCTGTCATATCGCATCAGCCCATCGCAGGAGCAAGATAATATGTCAGATTAAATATGTATGGGAGAATTAGGGCTATCTCCAGTATCACATCATTTAAATTCAAATCGCTCCTCATTATGACGCTTGAGAAATTACGGCACGAAAACGCTGTCACGTCAGGCTGAACTTTAAACGAAATTGGACAACCTTCTTCGATTGATCCTTTTCGCCTCAGTTCCGAAAGCACTGCAGGTGCGCGGCCTCTCAGAGGAGATCGGCCTTCAACATCCGAATACGACCTCAAGAGGAAAACTACACCGTCGTTTGCTCTCATTCCAAAATGAATGACCTCGACCGGAGGACTTGAGTCAACGTTCGCGGCAGGTCGACAGCTCAACCGTTTTGAAGCTCAAACTAATCCGACTGACAGATCCGCGCTTCATGGTCAGAGTCATCGTCATCGTCGCAAACCAGGAAGGACAGTCACCTCGGACTCCAAGGAGCCTATTATGTTTTGGAGAACATTTATCCTCGTGGCTGAAGGTCAAACGGCATGTGTAATGGCTTAATAAGAAAGTGGGCAAACAGCCACCAAGGGGTTTGGCCATGGCTCCTTGAGGTGAGGTATTAGCCCGGCTTATTTTTTTTCATTTCCGTGGAGTTTATTTGCTTCTTTCCCCCCGTGGTAACACCAGGGCTGATTTCTGCCATGATTCCCTCCTTAATTTTAATACGCTTTTTACACCCCACCTCCTTTGTTCTTCATCTGCAAAATAATGTAAGTTGGTCTCAAACAGGAACACAAGGCGACCGCAGGGAGGACTGTAAACGAGCTCTCGTTTCCCTTTTCCCCGCTGCTTTGCAATTAATTGATGTATGGCCATGTGCTTATATGATAACAGAAGATTTCTTCCTGAAACGGTGCGACCCCCTCCCCCAAACCACACCTCCCCAGCAAGGAAAAAGGGAGGTTAATTAATGTAAGGGGCCGCGCGTTCACACAGATTCAGTTTACTATGCTGCCACTGACAACCCCCGACTGCCCCCCCCCCCCGCCCCCCACCTCCCAGCTTCTCCTCTCCATCGCCCCCCTCCCTCCCGAACATCTCAAACCCGGCATCCCCTGCCGCCTTAAGAGCCTTGATTCTTTGCTAATGACCTAGTTCTTTTAATGAGCGGTATTAACCCCTGGCTACAGTCGCCCAGGTCTTAATTGTCAAGCCAGGCTTCAAGGCGGTCCCTCAGCCATCAGCAGGTAGAGACGGCTCGCTACATTAGCGCGCCTCGTCACCAGGACCCCAGGACTCAATGATGAAGGGAAAAAATAGATATATACATTTCATAAATACGCAGGTTGCCAGGGCAACTGACGGCCAGCAATCATCAACTATGTTACTCTTCATCTTTTTGTGATGATCAACACACCACACCCAATGCCGCCCCCCTCCCCCATCCCATCTCTCATTGGGGACAATCTCCTACTGTGACCAGCATGGGAGGATATACTGCAATTATCCATCTATCTATCTATCTATCTATCTATCTATCTATCTATCTATCTATCTATCTATCTATCTATCTATCTATCTATCTATCTATCTATCTATCTATCTATCTATCTATCTATCTATCTACCCACTCTAAAAACAGTTGGGTTAAGAATAACACCATTTGGGTTCAAAAATGGACCGATCCACTAATTGGGTCAATTTGACCCACTTTCTTGCACTGTTTTGTTACAAAACAATCCCATTTTGAGGGTTGTTTTGTTCAAAACTACCCACGTTTGGGGTCAAATGTCAGGCCAAATTGACCCAAGTAGTGGATCGGTCGCATTTTTCACGCACAATTGTGTTATTTTTAACCCACGCGTTTTTAGTGTGAAGATATGTATTCGACTGCTTATCTACTTAGGAAACCCGCAAACTCATTAGGACCAATTTGGAAAAAATTCCATACACAAAAGAGAGAGAAGGCGAGCTGAGTCCTTTCATTTACAGACAATGTGATTAAAAATTCCCCTTTATGTTGCACCCAAGAGGTATGCTTTAAAAATTCAAACACGATTTACTGTTAAGCAGAAAATAAAATCAATCCAATAACGAGATATAGAAATATAGACACCCAATTAGCACAAGGATGCTGCGCCTCATGAAACACTAATGGCTTTCCTGAAGAAAAGGCCAAAATAGATTCATTCGCCAACCGAGGCTTGCGCACTGAGCTTTTATTGTCATGTGCCCAAAAGTCTGAGCGGTCATCAATGAATAGTAACGTGATTTAATGAACACCTAACGCTTCTGATGGTTGAAATGTTATGCGACGGGACGAGATTCCGACATCGAGAAAGGTCATCAAAATGAATGAAATGCTCATGAAAAGTTCATTTGCACTTCCTGGGGCTGCCGAGGGAGGCGCTCTCTCGTGCCTTGCCTTGCCTTGCCTCTCTCCGGTCCCGTCACATGAGCGCTTGCGCAGCGGATCCACTCCAAAGAAACACCCGATAGCCAAGGCAGATGACGGTCGACCAAATGTGGGCGTGCGCCGCACCCTCATTGTGTTCGGAAATGAGTCCATTTCCCATTAGGATGCTGCCGCTCAGCCTCCACAGCTGCAAGCATTAGCAGCAATAAAGCTCGCTGTCAATCTGCAAGAGGGCGGGGGCTCGTGCGCCAGAGAGCGCAGGCTTAACACGGAGACAGCGTGTGATTGTTGACGCGCACGCATGTAGTCGTGCGCGAGCAAAAGCCTACGGACTGAGCTCGCTCCACCCGTTGACGTGACAGCCCGTCGGTCAGAGCAGGGGAGGGCAGGGGAGACCTTGACCCGAGCTGTCCACCCGGCATCCAGCCCCGCAGCGCTGGGACCAATATGACAAGGGCAGAGGGAAGGACACACATACACGCTTGCATGTGCACACTTTGCCACGGTTGGAAAAGCCTCAAAATGGAACTTCGGAGAGCAGGCGCCCGAACGCACGTGTAAAGCGACGGGGTGTTCAGACACAATTGTTTGTGCGCCCTCGCAGCCGCTTGACTCATGCAGCGCCGCAAAACATCTTCATCACTCCGGAGTCATCCTCAAGGTGTTGGCAGGTCATCACTCGGAGCCAGCTTTTATTTTAACGGTAACTGGCAGAAGAGGTGACATGCTCGCAGGTGTGAAACATCCGCTTCTGATGACTTCATTCAAACACAAGCAACCTTGTGTACGCTCGTGCTGCGCCTCCGCTTTGGTTCGATCGGTCTCGAGCCCGCGGCGCTTACCGCTCACGTGCGCACCGATGGGCAATTTAGGGGCCGTTTACACAAGAAGCGTGCCGGCCAGCTTTTGGTTTCTTTTACTTTGAGAAAATAACCGATGGCTACATGACTGAAGATGAGGCTGACATGCGCTCTTCTCTTTTGCATGCCAGCTAAACTCAATGGCAGACCCATCCTAATTTGGACCGGCACCGAATTCAAGCATTTTGGAGAGAAAATAATACTTTACGAAGTTCACGTAGATGCCCAGATCCAACTCCGCAAATAGTCATACAAAGAGGCCATTCTCGTTGCACTGCTCGGACGATTCTGACGCCCTACCTCCGTTGTTGCCTTTTTGTATCGTTTTCATGCTGCTGACATTTTCGGTCGAAGTTGACAAAAATGCAATTCCGAAGTAAAATACTCAAAAGCGAACGGATGACATGCTCCGTTTTCAAGCAGTGCCAGCGACTGGAGCAAACATTTCTAGGTGACAACGTGTATTGACTTCTACAAACAGAGTGGAGCAACTTAAGAAAGCTTTGAGAATGAAGCTTGGCCACTTTCTGTGCAACACGCTACATAATAATTCCCGGCGGCGGCGGCGGCAGAAAAAGCCTCAGTGTTGTGCTCTCCAGAAGCAATGACACTGTACTTTGTGAGCTTGGTCTTCTAAAAGCAATAAAGGAGAATATCCCGCCTGAATGGAACTCCAAGATCCTTCACGGTAAATTTAAGGAGGGGAGATCCGCGGATGCCTCAGGAGCCACCAAATGCCTTTCCTTAAGCTCTCGAGGAGGCAGACGACTAAAGAGGACGACGTTAGGGAGGGAGAAGAGGACCACATTTTTTTTCATCACCCGTTCCCCTGTCCTACTGATACCTTTTCATTGCAGTTTGCCCACGCCAAGCGAGCGTCCTCATTACGGCCATCATCATCATCATCATCATCATCATCATAGATGCCGCAATAATATTCAGCGCCGTTTACCCCGCGGTTGTCAGTGCAGGTTACAATCTGTAATCCATGAATGCTTCGGAATAAGAATGGCCCCTGCGAGTTTTATTTTTCGGCTCGTTTCTCTTCCTACGCGGCCCGAGCTTCCTCCTCTCCTTCTTGTTGGCTTTTTTTGTGTTGTTGTTGTTGTTGCTGCCCGCAGGCTTTACCGATGCTCCGCGGCCCCAACGTTTATTCCTCCTAATCTCAGCCTCATCTCCAGGCGAGCTGTGACAGATGGTTATAGGCGCACAATAGTATTAAGACTTTTTCCTTTTCCTCACCCCTCTGCCTGTTCCTCTCCCCCACACTGCTCCCCCCTCCCCGTCCTCCTCCGTACACCGCACGGCGATCAGACGCCCCGACCCGAATCCAATGTAGGTAAAGTGGGCATTAAAAGCCTCCCCCTGCCTACGCCTCCTTCATCTCCTGTCACTGCCGTTTACACTCCGAGGTGAAATGTATTAAGTGATTGACTATTATGAAACAATGTCTTTCCATCGGTTGTCTGCCTGTTCACACAAATGTGCGCACGTACTTGCACTCGCACGCGCGCGCACACGCACGCACGCACGCACACACACGCACTGAACAAGCAAGTGCTCATATACGTAGTATCATAAATACTCCATGCTGAAGAGAGCATTCGGATGATGTATAGGGTTAAATAAGGAGCGTGAAATGACCTTGCCCATTGCATTTCACACCCCCGCTACTGTCACTCTCTACCTTTTGAACCACTCCCCAAGGCATCCTGGGAATTTGATTCCGAGATTTGGAAAATTAGCCTCTTAATGTTGGTTGGGGCATGTCTCTCAGGTGCCACCGACAGTGGATTCATTTCCATTTTTCACCTCACTTATGCACGCCTTTAGCCATCACACAAAGCTGGAGTGGTAGAATGATAAAATATTCAGGTTGCATATTCACCTTGGGCTTTGCTATATTCCCATTGTCATGAATCACCACTGTAAAAAAACAACAACAACAACAACAACAATCAGTGATGGCTAACGTTGCATTAAACAGCAACCTTCCCACACAAATCAAATTCATAAGAACAATAAGCATTGGCCGGCGGGAGGTCAACTCGCACTCAGACGTTATGAGACCTTAATGAATTGCGAGCAACACTGAAACGCTTACAGATAGGGGCATTCAGAGCCCGTTTTTAAAGGTACAGTCTACGCCAAGTTCATTACTGGAGCCAAAGATACAGAACTTATTCTTTTCCAGGCCACCTTTGTTCACTAACGGCCAAAAGTATTGTATGCACAAAATGGCCATCAAAGGTTCAGTCCGCATTGACATAAGGCACACGCCATGAAGGTCCATATTTGGACCCTCAGAGAGTGTGGCCTGCCTTATGCAGTACCGTGTGTCAAAACACCATGTACTATGAACTTTCAAATGGTTGCTTCTTTTATCTCAGACAGGTTGTTAGGTTGCCATTGACCTGACACGTTTTACCTGACATGAGCTTTGCCAACAATCACCACAACTGCGGATGCGGTCGAAGAAGAAAAAGTGGTTACCCATTCGGGGGGCTTGCAGAGGTCGCAGAGTCGGATGTGGGCCTGCCGGGACCCGGCGAGGATTAACACAAGCGCTGTGCTCAGGACATATGGTATTTGTCATCTCCCACTGGGGAAGAGACCCTCTCGGCCCCCCCGAATCATCACGTCGCTTTCGAGCTGACTTTCCCTCCCTCTCTCTCCCTCTTCCTGTCAGGATGTAAAGGCCTGAAGTGCTTTAGTTGTTTACTGTGAATTAAAGGGTCCCGCCCCCACTACTACCGCTACCAGTCCCCACTGCCTAAATGTTATATGTGTGTCAATATTGGGTAACTATAATTGGCAAAGGAAAGACTGCTGACACCAGTGAGTCCAATCACAGAGCCCGCTTTTTTTGTTTTTCTTAAGTCGTGAGAAGTCGACGGGATGGCGGGTTGACGCACGTGCAACACTGGGAAACGTACACCGCAGCGGACTGCAAGATACACCACCTCTCAGGTGTCCAACTCAACTCAAGTCCCCCGAACCCAAACGCTTAGCCCAATGCTAACCCAAATTTATTACCCGTCTGCATTCAATTTTTACAGATATTTCAAGCATATTCGTCACCAAATCCCCCCTTAACACGCATTGAACAGTAGTTGTACGCTTTAGATGCGACTTCTTGTCGTCACTGTTTTCCACGACTTGTGATTTGAAATGGAATTTGTTGTTCCCCAAAATAACAATAAAATACAAGGCCAATTGCGTATATGTAATATGATAAGGTGATTGTGCTGCACATTTATATGGTTTTCACAGCCACATGAAGGGAGACCCTAACTTTTGTTTGACAACCAATAGCAAGGTTTCCGTCCAAAATGCTTCAGGTGCACAGTGACCTCGGTTTCCGGGCCCTTTGACATCATGCAAAAAGTGGCCCGAGGAGCAAACCGTTTAAAAATGTGTAGTACCCTGGCCCTCATTCCATTGAGACCAGGTACAAAACGAGCCACGTGAGAGCAGCACCTTGCTACGCCGTCCCGTACTGTGCCAGCAATCAAAGCAAGTCATTTGCGAGTTTATTATTGTTCGCAGCTTGATCAGTCAGCAGCATGTTGTAGCAGCAGCATAAAAAAAGAAGGCTCTGGTGGGAGCCTGCCAAAATAGACCCTCATTCAGCGCAGCTAGCGTGTGAAAATACCACCCCGCCTCATATTTCACAGCCAGAACGAGCGGTTTGCCGAGAGGGCCCGGTGATGAATTACACCAAAGCGCCTTCCTTATGGGAAATGTGGATGGTGCAGGAGAACGAAAGGAAGAAAGAAAGAAACAGAAAGAAGGGGGAATGAGCTCCAGCGACAAATTGCCTTCGCTGCCAGTTAGTCCGTGTTGCTTTCTTCTTAGTGTGTTGTCAGGCGAAGGTGGTTGGAGGCTTTATTGTGTTAGGTGGAGGTTATTTTGTCTTGTGTTAGACATTTGAAAATCCCTTCAGGTTGTAGAATCTCTGCATCTGGGGCCGCCTGACCAGGAATTTGAGCGCCCTGGGAGTAAAAGCAAGCGATGCAAGACAAAAAAAACCCCTCTTAGATGATGATTCGCCCCATCAGCTCTGTCGATACCTGTTAGCAGCGGCAAGCAGACGGTGGGCTGCGGGCCAGATGAGCTACCCGGCCGCTTGGAATGTTGCCAGCCTGAATCTTGGGGATGAGTTCAACGGGAATCGGTGCGCGCCATTTTTTCAGCCCACAGGCCGGAGCGTCAGCGAAAGCTCGAGCCCGCGGGGACCGCTCGCAAAACTGGAGGATGAACTGCCGAACGGCAGGTGAGAGCGAGACAGGCAAACCTTCTGACCAGGAGGGAACCCATCCCCTGTGAGCTTTGACCTTTGCTGTCTGCATTCCACTCCATGTGCAGTTCCATTAGATAACCAACCTTTAAAAAAGAAATAAAAAAAATCCAAAGTTTTTTTGTCTCCCCAAAGATGATTTCCTCTCAGCCTCAGTTGCATCATTGCTGGGCTCGCTAGCCGCCATTTTGCATGTTTACCACACACACGGATAAGACGCAGGGATTACCGGGCCTGAGCGCGTTTGCCTTCGATCTCAATTTACCCCTGAATAAATCCCAAACTCTGAGCATGTAGCAGGCGTAATCCAGCCTCCTTTCTTGCATTCCAGGCACGGGAAGAAGAGCGAGATTACCAGCAAGCTTTTACCCGGAATAGGTAGACGACAAAGCGGATGGCGGCAATGGTGGTCTGATTCGCTGAGATCTTTTCTGCATTAAGCTTTGTTTTTTTTTTCGTCCGAGTGGCGCGGCGCAGAATATTGACAAATGCAGGGGAGTGGCCTTCACAGCTATTTCTGACCTATTTTTTTGTCAACAAGTGCTGGTGTGTGCATTAATAATGCAAAAATTGTAGCTTTGCACCCTCCAGAAGATTAGTCCTGTTGGGTCTGGACCTCCTTGAAGTATTGTTCCAGTCTTGAATTTGGGCTCTGGAAATTAGCATTAGCTAAATCAAGGATTCTCTTATTTTCAACCAGGGCATCAAATCATTTGATTTTTGAATTTCTGTCTGTACCTGAAAACTAGTGGATATTTTTCTTTTTTTACCTAAGCACGTTTGGTGTCTAATGAGAAGTCTTTGTCAGTTAACTGAGTATTCTTTTTGTAGAACTGAGCTTTTCATCATGGGGTTGCTTCCTTAAATTACTGCAAAAATCTTGGACAAAGTCACAATCGCCGAATACACAATCAGGGGAATCATGAGGTGACTTGGTGGATTGATGAGATTTCTTATTAATCCGACCGATGTCTCATCTCCACATTGCTCATCAGCGTGCATGCTAGCTCCCTTTTTATCCACTCTTCTCATACCGTTCACACCGGAACAGACGCAGAGATGTCCAGCAGATCCAGGGCAGTTAGTGAGTCATTAGAAAAAGGAGCATAGGATGCTCGTCTCCTTGAGAGTTTGACCCGGTTTGTTTGTGCCCAAGTAATTTCATTATGTCTGTGTGATTCCCAGGAGCGGCGCTTAAACGCGCACCAGAGAGCGGATAAGTATTTGGCACGGCGACAGCAAAGGCGAGCAGAGTTGCGGAGCTCCATTTCACTTGCTTTTATGTCGACAAATTCTATTAGGGCACAAAGGTGGCTTTAATTCAGATTATCAAGTGTTGATGTGCCACCTAAAAACACTTGCATGCAGCCACACAGCCTGCTGTTCTTCTTTTTTTTTTGTTTTTGTTAAGTTTGCTGGATTTCATTTGATGTATTGTATTTATTTATTTTGTATTATTTCATGTACAGTAATAGTGTTAATGGATGCACAGTGTTTTCGAACGGATGTAGTAATTTTTTTCAACTTTTGAAACATGGTTCACTCACATGGGGTTTTTACATTTTCAGTGGCCAGTCTCCCAGACATTCATCAAAGAAGAGATTCGAGAAAATGCTTTCGGTTTTCGTAGTAAGGCCTGTCACACGCTTTCATCAGAATACCGCAAGGATCAAGAATTCCAGTGCATTTTGCATCTACTAGTACAGAGTAAAGCTTTTGCTAACTACGGACAAGTTATTGGGGGTGCTTCGGCTCTGTGTAGGACGCAAGTACAAATGCTATCCCACCACACTACGTCGACAACTTTATCGAACAATCAAGTATGCGCCACGTAATCAGAAGCTAATATTGTTAGCAATTGCTAATGTGCGCATCCGATGATATTAATCGCAGCTCTGCTTAACTTTTGGCTTTGGCAGTGTTCTGACAGTGCAGTCTGGCCCAACTGCCAAATTATGGGCAGAGAAACTCGGTGTGGGGGCAATATTATGTAAATTAACCGCAATGTGACATCGCAATCGGGCACATTTAGGACGGTTTGCTCCCAGAGACCTTTTCGGTAATCTCCTAAAAAGATTTACTTGGTTGTGTAATTTCACACTTTCGGCCCAGAGACCCGTGTGTTTGTATACAAGCAGTTAACATTTTTCACAATGTACTTGCAGAGTGTTTAGTATACAGATAAAACGATGTCTAGAAAGTTGTAGTCGTTGTTGACATCGTAGCTCAAGAGGATGACACCACATGCTGTAAATACATCAAGTAATTTGCTTTGGCGTGTACAGTGAATGTGCACTCGGGCGCTCATCGCTGAGGTTGGAAACATTGTGGTGGCAACAGAAAAAGAAAGAAATCGAAAACACATTTATATCTCTGGCACTGGGAACATCGCTCAGGATCCAAGGATCACCGGGCCAGGCGTTGCGTGTGACAAGAAGCAGCGTGGGATGGCGCACAAAAGAGCAACTCGGCGAGGTACGTACGTAGTACATCCTATCTGAGGGCAGGGAGTCAGCACAGGTTGTACCTATTAAAAGAGCTTAGTAACTCAAGAAGCAGCAATTTAAGAGCGAGGGCGGAGGCAGGATTGAGGAAGAAAGCTCAGCTAATGCCATAACTCCGAGGGCTCCCAAAAGACAGCTTTGAGGATTGGACTGGATGACAGCGAGACTCGTCATCACAGAGGTGGCGGGGAGTGCTGCTAATGAGAGGACGAGCTCCATGCCAGGCATGATGGTGCGCAGATTGCACCCGCAGAAGGTGGACTCTTTCAAAAGTGTCACCGGCACCGGTCGGAATGAAGAAAACCATCGCGGAACGCACATTTGGCACCGTGTCCTGTTTTCGACTGACTTCTTGTGGTTAAAACCCGGCAGATTCTTTGTTGCCCCGAACATGAAGGGAGAGAATGTACCAACCTACGGTAATTTTTCCCTCCTCTGTGGTTGGCAACAGCGACCAAACCATGCAGGAAACTGTATCCTATCACTTAAATGGTTAAGTATTTTATGAGTAAAATGCTTCCAAATGTCTCTGAGAAACCTTCCAGACCACACCAAAGAGCAAATGAGGTAATATTACATTTCTGAAAAGTCCCCACGATGATACCCTGACTTTGGGGTAATTGCATCAGAAAAAAAAAAAAAAAAAACGCTGCACGAGTCTCGCTGCGTTACATGTCAGGCCATTGGACTTGGCAAAAGCCGAGCTCATTAAACGTGTGGGAGAGAAAACTTTACAGTGTTTTGCCGGCCCTGGGCGTTGTGCACGTAGAGGCCAGCACAACATGCAGACGCACGATATCAAAAGAAATCATCCTGGGCGCTGTTGGCTCCTGTTTTTCTGCAACACAGGAAGAAGCTTGCACATAAAAACACATCAGCCCTACGACGCATGCTGCAATCACGGCATCGCCTCACAGCTCTGAAACCAGAGTGAGCATTATTTCTTTAGAAAAAAAAAAAAAAGGTAAAAAAAAGTACAGGCCAAGTCCAATTCATGTATTATTTTGATCCTGATTGTAAAAATAAAACCAGTTTGTTTGTTTTTTTCATTTTCTTTTACTTTTATGTAAACCAATGCTACATTCCATTGACCGTTTTCATTTTCACCTCCGGAAAGGCCGACCGGTGACCCACGTCCGGGCAAGGGAAACCATCATCGGGTTTTTGAGCCACGCTTTGTCTGGTCCCTCGTCCTAGGACCCGGTTGCCATGGGTGACCTTGCCGGGGCCCAACGCGCCACACAAACCCCTCCACCACGATAAGGTGTCTTCTCGGGAGGGGGCAACATAACTCTTGTAAAGTATTTAACGTGTTAAGGTATAAGGTATCTTCTAAGTCTTGGGTAGCGGAAAACAATGTTTGCTACGCCAAAGATAACCTGTGCTCATTTTTGCCGGTTCTCCCGAGTGAGGAAACGCTCACCATGTGTCTTGTGCTAATTTTGGCTGCTGATACATGGACTCGTGGCCCTTAAACATGGTTATAGTATATGAAGCTTGAGAAACTGATTTGGAGGCTCTGCCCCCCGCCACCACCCGCTCTTCCCTCTCCTCAGCTGCCTAATCTTGTGCAGATTAAAACATTGTTATCATGAAACAGGCTTTCCCTGTAAGTAATCCCCTCCTTTTTGAAAGCGGGGGGGGAAGGAGCCGGGCTGGGGGAAGAGGTGTTATGAGGAATCTGCAGCAAAGGGCCTTTTTTGCTTCTTGTTATGTCAGGCTGTATTTTAAACAGCGTTAATCATATACCTTTGTGGACACTTAATTAAAATTACAAAACCAATTTTAATCGCGGGTCCAATTAATATGTAAATATATGCAAATGAGGTGAAACAAGGTGGTGATTAAGTTAAGGACACTCTATTTCATGTCGTCTTTAAGTGTAAAAACAAACCGTCTCCACCTTAACTACCGATGAAGCCGGACGGGTGTGCTGTTTACTGAAACAAAGAGCAACTCCGGTCAGATATGGGCATTATGACATGCATCATTCCTTGAATAAACTCTCCTCAAAGTTTTCCAGGCTGGAGGTGAGAGTTGACAATTCTAAACGAGCAGAATCGCCCTCCTAATTAGGCCTCGGAGATATGGTACTTGTTCAAAGCGCCGTCTGCTGGGGGGTCGGGCAGGAGCCTTAGCATTGTTGGGGGCGGAGGGGGCGGGGAGGGGGTTCATAGTGAGTGGGGCAATCAGGTAATAATGAAGGAATATTATGCGACTTTAGGCTAAAAGACTAAAGAGTAGGAATAGCGGTGAAGATTAATTCCCGCCTGCAGTCTCAGTGCTGTGGAGCTGAGGGCAGGTCCTTACCACTTGGATAACTTTATGAATAAAAAGTGGAACGACAGAGGTCTTCATCGATCTTGAGACCTTCTTCTAATTGCGGATACGTTGTGCTGTTGTCCTTGCTTATGTGTGGTCAAGGGGGTCCAAACGTTTTCTTCCTAAGGTCGCATACAAGAAAATGGAAGGATAAATCAACCATTTTGACAGTCTTCATCTTTCATTTATTTACCGTACCAATCCAGCGTTTTAGGTAAAGCTATGCTGAGCGTTTATTACAGTACAGCCTGGGTAATGAACCCAAAACATTTTTCAAGATTTTGGATAACTCTCCGGCCCTGTATTTCATTATACATTGGCCCTGCGCTGTGCAGAAATCTGGACTAAATTGACCTTGACAAGACCCACAAAGTGCAGCAAAAATAACATCGCAATCCACACTATTTTCTGCATTTACTGAATTATCTTCATGCCTACACGCATTACATATAATGAATAAATGACATTTTTAAAAAAGTGTTATTTGAACTGTGACTAGTCAGGGGCATCACATTGACAGGCCCCGCCCGCCCGACATGAGTCAAATGTAAATTTGAGCGCATGCTGAGGGCCACTGAAAAATGTACTCTGGTCACCACAGCTGTAAAGCTAACGGGTGGGCTCAGTTCCCGAGAGTGTGTTGAACCCGTAAGCGAGAGGGCAGCCTGCTGGGCAAGATTTTGGAATCAGTTTCTGTGATCGGATGTGAGCAACCTGTAATCCCATCTGAGCCGCCAGAATGCATGGTGTCAGTTCCCTCCCTTTGGTTCGCAGGGAGAACCTCAGCTCTATGCGCTTTTCAGGTGACTTACACACACAAAGACCAGCAGGGTGTCAGGGTCTCAACTGTTACAAAGGTGACACGAGTCGCCAAGCGGAGGAGGATGACGAGCAAAAGTGGACTGTAGCCGACCACTGCGGGTAGAACGCTTCGGGGACAAAAAAAACCCGCAAATGAAACCCAAAGGTAATGGGACTGCTGCGGAAAATCAAGTTTTGCGAAGGCATGCTATTTGGTGTGAAAGCGTTTCAACAATGACTTTTGACTGCTTCTTCGGGAAGCTGGAGACATGGCTGAAATTGGTCCGGATGACTTCATTGTCACGAGTGAATCTTTGCATCAGCTGGACAGCAACCTATGACTATGCGAATGCTGTGTTTCCTTTTGCCGAGGATAGGATAGTCGCCAGGTCTACCGTGGCATAATCTTCCTGATCATATGAGCGCAAGCAAGGAATTCCGTGCATCGAAGACATTTCTAATAAGATCAAATACTCTGACGGGAGTGAACGTCTGAGGTAATGATCCGTCAAAGCTCA
Source organism: Filicampus tigris (assembly GCF_054856515.1). NCBI lineage: Eukaryota > Metazoa > Chordata > Actinopteri > Syngnathiformes > Syngnathidae > Filicampus > Filicampus tigris. The sequence goes on along the minus strand of NC_141217.1, from coordinate 40,906,751 downwards.
GACACCCAGGCAGAATTATCACCTGCTAAGAGATGTGTAGAATTGCCTTTTTTTCTTCTGACAAGTGTTGAAATGTATTTTGCTGCCTTTGAAAATGAAATGACAACACTTTTTTTTTTTTTTTCAGTTGAGGCTGCTATGCTGCGAGCAATCGCACCTACCTGCCTCGTCCGTGTAAATATCCACTTAGCTGACATCCTGCATTCATTTCAGACATGCAACTGATTTTCATGTGCCCTGAGGTGCATACCGAGTGGCTACACATTGGTGTGATTTGGATCTTTTGACAAATAAATTGCACAGAATGTTTTCTTAGCCGCCAAAGGACTAATGCGTGGCCGACAGGGGACACACTGACACTGGCCACCAAATGGGCAATTTGAAAATGGAAGGAGGTGGTTTGACTAAGCAATGAAATTGTTGCACTGCCACAAGAGCGCCGGCGTGAGCAACAGCAGCTGTACACCCCAATTATCTTATTTATAAATCAACAGCAATTCCTTTGGTAACTTGATGGTAAATTTGATCAAGTTGCTGCCTTGGAAGTCACCTAAATAAAGAGAAAAAAACCAACATTGATCTAATTCCCTTTATTGGTTATAATCAGGGGGCCGCCTTTGGCCTCACTTAATCAGAGTCACATTGATTTTCCGCCGGTCCTCGCTGGTCGGTGGACTGCCGCAGCGCTGAACGAGAGCTCGCCTGCCTGGCTGATACTTCACAAATATTCACTTGTGATTGTTTAAAAAGGCTGGGGAATGACAACTATTTGCAGCTGCGCATGAACGCACATTGAAGTGAGATAAAATGGAGATGAGACCAACTTGTTTTGGAGCCTTGATGGTTTGTTCATGTGACCAAAAATATACAAGCGTCAAGTGGTAGTTCCAAGCCCTGTGATTGACGGGTGACCCCCCTCCAGGGTGTACCGTGCCTCTTGCTCGGGGTCACTTGGGATAAGCGCCAGAAAGCCCGTGACCCAGAATAGGAGACGCTGCACATAATGTATGGATGCATGTTATTTTGCATTAAAAGTGAACGTCTTACATTGTGGTCCAAACCAAAGAAGAATCTCGGGTCCAAAAAGCCCTTTGGATGGACCGTTTTGGACAGTGGACTACCAAAGATATTTGAAGAAAACAACACACACACACACACACACACACTATTTAAATAAACATTGAGCTATAATGTATGCTCTAGCTAACTCCCAGTAACTAAAATGAGGTTAGCGGGTTAGCGAGGTCATCATGGTGCAGTTGGTGTGTCACTCCCTCCCATCATCAGGATCCTCATTAACATGATCTCCTTCCCAGGTGAAGCACACGGCGAGTGAAATATCCAAAATGAAGGCGTCCACCAAGACAAATAAGACATCATTAGAGCACATTAAAATCCACATTATCTCTTTCACTGCCTCTTCACAAGTCAAACGTGGTGGCTGAGTCACGGGCCAGCCCACTAGCTTGTCATCTTGTGGCCAATGGCAGGTCGTGTGGATGCCGGCGCAGCAGCGGCTATCAGAAACTCAAGAAGATACTGAGATGCTCGTACTGAACATTGGAGCGACAAGATGAGGCGTCTCTCCTGAACTGACCCTGGCTCAGCAGTCTTCAAGTCATGCCATTCGCATCGCAGCTGAAAGGCATGTTTGGCCATGAAGACAGCATCCTATATATGGGGGAAGTTTTAAGCAAAGAATAATCCGCCCAGGGCTTGAACTAAGCGGTTGGCGAGAACAAACGGACATTTTGCCCCTCATCAAAACACATGGAATAGCAAAAGTGAGACTCAAGCGTGGAAACGTGGGCGGTCGAGGCAAGCTCTAAGTTTGGTGCTACCGATGCCATGCGCCAGCTAGTTAGCAAAGAGCTTCGGCTGGCCACCGCCGCGGCCAAACACGTTGCGGAGTCGCTCACAATACGTGGAGGACGCCGACTAGACTCGAATGATTTCACTCCCGAGACTGTAACGGGAGCGAAATGGAGCGCTCTGACTGACAAACGAGGAAAATTGCGCTGAGTAAAGTATGCACGTCCATCCACTTTCCCAACCGCTTGTCCCCGCCAGGGTTGCGGACATCCTGGATGGAGTCTATCCCAGATGTCTTCGGGTGCTAGGCAGCCTATCCAATGTTGTCGTTTGTATAAATGTGGGTTCGCCAGCCGGCAGGAAGTATTTTCCAAAGCCAGTGTTTTCTTGCCGCCATCGCCATACAAGGCCGCCGCCTCTGGTCATCTTCGGAAACGCTCGGCAACCATCGGCGCATACCATGAAGAGTAAGCTCGTCTTCGTGTTCGTGAGATCGCGAATGATCACGCGAGAGCTCTGGGTTAGTGTGTTAGATCACAGGTGTGAACTCAAGGCCCGGGCGCTAGATGCGGCCCGTGACATCATTTTAGGTGGCCCGTGAAGGCAAATCATATGCGTCAACTTCATGTTTCTTGCAAGTTGGCTTCACTTTTAACAACACTGAGATATGAGATATTGCAAGCATTTTTTGTTACTGACCTTTACTTGAAAATAAATTGTTGAAGAATGATTTACTGGCTTCTGATTTCAAAACTAGTTATCCATCTATTTGAAGTGTATATGTAAAGGTGGTCATACATCTATATGGGTTCACTGTCACGGATCTCCGAGGGACACCATACTATAACCGCAGGAGCCTACACTTAATATGATCAAAGACTGTAAAACACATGATTTTTTATCTTCATTATCTGGGGTCTACCAAAGATGATAAAATCTTTTACAATTTGAAAAATCATTATGTGTGTAGCCAGCCTTACCGTGTACATGAAACAGGAGGAATGGCCTATAAGGTTTAAAAGTATATTATTATTGTGCAAAATATTCATAATATCAAAGGTGTTGTTTGTTTTCACAATGAAGTTCTGATTTTTGAATTTGAACTTTCAGGAAATAAAAACAATAAATGTTCTCAAAATTACATTACAATTAGACCTCTTTCTCTCTCTATACACACACACACACACACACCCACACACACACACACACGCACACACACACACACCAACACACACCCATGCACCCACACGTTTATATAAATCAATATGGCTTTGCTTCAAGCCAAGAAAATACAATTGGATGCCATACATTATGTGAAATTATGAAATAAAAACAGTTGATTATATAAAAAGGAAAAGCAATTGTGAATTCGTTCAATTGTTATATTGTCACATTTTTGTTATTTAATACAAAAATCTACTGTAAATAACTGCTTCACGTCCCTTGGATTAACCTACTAAAAATTGCTGCAACTGCAAAAAAGTTTCTCCTCAAATTTCGAGCCTTGAATCCACCGTATGCTTATTGACTGTGTGAATGTTAAGGGAAAAAAAATATTCATACTTTGCTGTCTTTTGTCCAAAAAAGCTTGCACCTTTTCAATGGAATTCAAAGAATAAAATGTATGGCTTGTTCCTTGTGAACCTTGAGGGGGCTGGTGCGGCTGCAAACAAACATAATGTAGCTTGTTAAACAAGCCAACTGGGACTTGTTTGGCTCACTTGCACTGCCAAACAGGAGAAGTACAGTTGCAAAAGGGTCAAAAAGGCTCAATCCTGGACTGTTGGAAGACATCCAAGGACTGCTTCAGGTCCACGCATTAGGGGGCACAAATACCCACGCTATGCCACAGTTTTTTTTCTCCACACAAAGGTGAGATCATGGAATTGTGAAACAATGCTGTTGCAATAAAGTCATTACTGAGAGCCACAGCATCGACTTTGTATTCGAATGATTTGGAGACTTTGGGGACCGTCGAATATTGGACCCTAAAGCAGACTTAATTGATAGAGTCGGTTCAATTAAAGATTATTTCAATAAAAGTGCACAATGTCGTCAGAAACAAAAAAGATACTAAGCATGTTGCGAATAAACAAGAAAAACAGTTTGCACAACACTCAAAGAGGTGGACGGTGCCACAGCAGTGGGAAGATGATAAGTAAGACACGTGCAAGTGGCATCCAGAATGTACGGGGAGAGAAAACTAAGAGAACAAACCAATGGAAGTACTCAAGATGAGCAAACAATTGGAAAATACAACATCCGGGCTGCAAAGGTTAAAAAAAGACAAGGTGCGGTAAAGTGAATGGAATGGCAGGATTCCGGCATCTTCCTTCCGCTTTTGCGGCACTGAAAAAAGCAGCTGAAAATGTCAACCAAATCATCATGAAATCATATTTGGGGTTTGATCTAGTCTCCCTGTACTTGGCCACCAGCTTCCTTTCTCTGCGTTCACATTGACAGAGAAGTCTAGCCACGGCAGCCAGGGCAATCGCCTTTTTCCTTGACAAACATGCCATGCTGTCTGTGGTCCAAAAAAAAAGAACAAAGGTGATGCTTCAAAACACCGTTTCATGATCAGTTGATTGCTAGACAAAAATGGAACACTTAGCATATTATTCCTTATTAATTAAGATTTCAAGTGATAGTTATTTAAGTGTAATCCTGAACAAAACAACTCTGCGGTATGTTGTGCTGAATTCACGTCTGATTTCAGAGAAGCTCACTCAAAATTGTGTATAAAACCATCATTTCAATTTGCAATTGTGTGTCCCTATTAAAATTGTTCAAATATCGAGGACAGACTAAAAGAGAAAGAGTCTGCATGAAAGTAGTTTGTGATGCTACATTGCCTCTGCGACCAACATCCTGTACTGCACGTGGTGGTGCTGTGGGAAAATGTTACGCACTGGAGCCGGCCGCGCAACATAGATTTGCTAAAACAAAGGTGAGACAATTCCAATTCCGCACGGTTGCCAAAATTCTCAAGGAACAGTCAGTTCTCCAACTGATTTATAAACAGTACTGTATGTATCCATCCTGTTCCCCATCGATATATATGACCTTCTCCTTTAGACAAACACAAGTCGAAATGTATTGCTGCAGTTTTTTGGACAGCTAAAAGTGAAAACATAAAGCCATGCGAGCTGTTGGCAGAGTTATGATACACGCCTCCCTGCAAAGCACACGCAAACTTCTTTGATTCGAGCAACCGACGTTTCCATAGATACCAAACATGTCACTTTGGTGCAAATACGCTAAGAAAAGATGCACAAGAGATTCCAAGAACATTTCCGTGCGATGTCACAGCACAAGCGCGGAATGCACGAGGTCTTTCGCTTGACATCAACATCACAATGTTCACAACTTCTGAGGTGAAACTTTGGGGACTCGGGATGTGTTCTTCTCGCAGCCTCGCCCGTACATGTGCAGCCCAACTTAATTGCATTATGAGCTTGGAGCACGCTTGGCCAGGGGTAACTGGCGAAGCGGCAGTCTGCGGATCAGAGGGAGCCGGCCGGGCCCTCGCTCCCTCGTGATAAATGAGTTTGTATTGTCTGTCAGGCTGGCTTCCTGCCAGCGCAGGTCACTGCTTATTCAATTACCACTTGTCAATGTCCTAAATACTGATTGATGGATGAGCATGGCAAACCGAGGGCTGCTATGACTTTTAGCCCCCCACCACCACCCCACCCCACCACAATTTTCTCATCGTGCGGCGGGGAGGCCTCCATCACATTGCTATTGATGCGTATTGAACCCGGACTGGTGGCCGCCTTCTTGAATTCTTCTCGGCAGTTTGGATAATGTTGACTTTTGTTGCACGATGTTTCGCAGTCGCCAAGGTGACCTTTCACTGCTGCTTTCCTGGAATCAAAAGTTCCCCTCGTCGGATTTCCAGAGTCCCAGTCCACGTGCCTCGTTTGAGACAAATCCGGCCCGGGCGGATCGTCATCCGCTGAGCTTCAACAAGCGGGCCATAAACAAAGTTGTGCTCATCGGCCACCGCTTAACTGAGTGAATTGAAGGAGGTTCCCGTTCCCCCCTCCTCCAAGCGTGGCCGCGCGGTCATCCCCGAAAGCCGTGAATCCGGGCCAGTGTGCGCTCATGTGCGTGCGTCCGCGCCTGTCTCACGGGTGCGCTCAGGGTTGGGGGCATCGATGAGTCTGCACGTGATATTTGAACGCTGATTGAGTGTGAGAGCAGATCGTATAAATCGCCGCATTGTTCTCGCTGTCGCTGCGACCCGTCATCGCTGCACTTTAGCACGTTGCCTAAGGAGGTAATAACCAATTAAAAAGCAGCACGGAGGAGCTCAAACTTCCCGAAAAAGAAATGCTCGCAATGATTGTGTTTGCCATTCGGCAGCCGTACATTTGAAACCGTACGAAGAGGCCGTCTGTTTTCATAGCGGCTGTTAACTGTGCCACGTTTGTGTCCAACGATAAGGTAAATGAAAGGATGTTTCAAAGGGAGGCGGCTTCTCTCAACACTTTCCTCACTCAAAGACCGGACAAACTAGAGCAGTTTGGAAAAAGACCGCAGGCGTTCCGAGTGATTGTCAGCCATGCAAATAATCACTTACTTACACTCAGTGAGTTTGCTTCGGATAAGGCAAATTACCATTTGAAAATGAGCTCAAAAACACTCTAGGCAAAAAGCTTGCATCATGATTCTTAGTAATATTATCAAGGATACGTAAGCACCCGCACACACTCACACACACACACGCACACACCCACACACACACACACACACACGCGCACTGGCAGGGGCAAACATGCAAAGCAGCCTCCCCTCCGCCGCCACTCAACTGGCTGTAGGGACAAAGTGCACTCTGGCATCTGATTTGCTGTCTTACTGCTGCATCCAGCTCTAATTGGTTCTTAGCCAATCGTGTGCCACCTTGGCTTTATTTCTTGCATGCTGATAGTTTGGAGACATTTAGGAAACGTTACATATAGTGGCATACATGGCTGTGGCGACCGGGCAAGACGAAGGAGGCACTAAAGTCGTCAAATGAGTCGCGCAGGCACCGTGAAGTGATGCAAAGAATTCAGTGAATGCTAAACTCTGATCTTGGTGAATTGTTCTTCGAATGTTTCAAAGAACATACTGTCTAACTTTAATTTGCAAAGAAGTGAAGGTGCTCGGTCGATGTCATCAGTTCCTCTCAAATTGAACAGATGAGCTGGCAGACTTGTGATGCTTTATTCGGTATCTGAAGTTTTAATACAGAGACACAAAGTCCTTAGTTTGAAGTCCGTAATGTGCATTTACAGAGGATAGAAGCTTCTTGGACTCTCAGGCAGGTGATGAGTGTATCAGAGTGAATAGCCAGGTTTGAAAAAAAAAAAAAAAGGCTTTCACTTTAAGCTCATCTTATCCATTTAGTTGCTGAGTCTATGGTTGAATTCAGCAACAATATGAGGATCTCAGCTGGGATTGGGAGGCAAGTGAAGTTTAAGCTACACTGTCAAACTAATTCCACTTTGATGAAATGCCGCACACACAAGCAGCGGCGCTTCTCATCCTGAGCTCCATGGACTGTGCCACTTGCTTTCGGACATTGTCTAGTGCAGTGATTCTCAGCCAGTGTGCCGTGAGAGATCATCAGGTGCGCCGCCGGAAATGATCCAATGGCAATTATCCAATGGCAATTATTTTGACCCAAAAATAATGTGGTCGATTAAATATGCAGGACGGAACGCGGTGGCGGTTAGGCCATGGCCAGCTCTGGTAACAGGCAAAACAATGAAATGTTCTTCCACTAGATGACAGAAGGTACATGATGAACCAGTGTAGCCACATGTTTGACTTTCAAATCCAAACCATTGTTCTTGGGCAAAGTGAAAGTAAAAATCTAAAATGGCAAGGAACTACACCGTGCGCTGCAGAGAGATACGCTTTGCGCTGTTGCCTTTTTGCAAGAAGAAGTACCCTCCCAGACAAAACAGTGACCCAAAAGTCACTATTCCAAATGGACACAGGTAACAAGCACAGCTGCAGCAAACTAAAAGAACAAAGGTCAATCTTCTCCACGAAGGCTCGGCTACCTAACTCAACGTGGAATAGGCGCTTCCAGGGTGTTCCGCAGTATTCCTGTCAGGGCTTATTACAAGCTTAGCCAGAAAAATGAGATAGCGGTTGACCTATTTCTGAGTACTTTTTTTCATGCCCACTCAGACAGGGTCCCCTTCCTCGGCGTCCATCCCTTTCTTCAACGCCAGTTTACCGCTTCCTTTTCATTCCTGCGCCCACCGGTCCTTCCAGAGACGAGGTCAGGTCAGAGGCCACCTCTGGCTCATCCACGTCGCCGAGCGTGAGCAACCTGGCAACAAAGGCTGCCGCTGTTGGAGATCTGTCACCCGCTGCCAAACTTTCACCATCGGCCCCTCCCCTTGGAGCCTCTCTGTGAAGAAAACCCCTGCAGGGATGCTTCAATGGGGGCAGCGAGCACTTGGGTCTTTGCGGCAGTAAAGTTTGGATGCTGTCACGAGGGGAGTCACACTGGGAACTCACTAGCCACGGGAAGGTGGAAAATAAAGGCAGTGACGTACCTCTGCTTTAGTGAGTGCACAAAGACGCTTCAATAGCCGCCATTTTCGGTCACTTCTTTGACATCATCGGCATCATTTGGCTGTCAGAATTCATTTTGTTAGTGGGCCCAGAAGCGGCTCGATTGGCTGTTTCAAAAACATCTTCAAGCAGCTATAAATGTGAAACAATACGCTATGAAACCAGATGAAAGAGTATTAGTTTCTCGCGCAACTAAAAATCCTGCACGTTGAGTTTTGCAGATAAGACTTGAAGGCCCTTCTCTTCTAAAATACACACCAAAGCAACATCGGAGACCGACCAGGGGTTTGGTCTTAAGAAGAAGTTTGTTATTGCGCTGCCTTTGACTAAGGTCATACCAAATTAACAGATGAGTGACTGAATAAAAATAGCATGCCATTAATTCATTTTTTCCCTCCTCTCTGCACATAGATCTTAAAGGTTGACCTGATTTTTAATGCTAAACTATGTGGAGAACTGGGGGGTAGGGAGATGGTGGGGTGGTCGGGGTGTTAAAATTGGAATAAGCAGCACAGATTCTTCCTAAACCAGTTTTCAAGTGGAAACTAAAAACAAGTTTGTTCTTTTGAAAAACAACTTAGACCAGATCCTCAAACTTTACGCACAATCAGTGCTGGCAACCATAATCAATTTTCAGGTGTTAGAAGGCATAAACAAGCCAAACGGGTTGGTGCGAGTCATTTAATTGCCAGCACAGTCGTTAACGTGCTTAACTCCCGGCACTGCGCGCCACACTCGGCATTCAAATAGATCCTAATTATTTCTTGTTGAAGGCCTTCAGATTGTCAACTCTTGTGCTGGCTGACGATAAAACACAGCTCTTTCAAACTTAATCATCAAGTACATCCATTTGGCATGAATGGCTCAGAGGTTAGCGCGCCATTAAGTCTCCCGTCCGTTTTGCTTGAATAGGCTGGCATGCACAAAAAGCAGATTACGTCCTCAAATCAAACTCAAACTGATAATCTCGCTCCTGAACAGTCAATTATGGAATGTTTACTGTTGCACCATTTGTTTCTGCGTGCTTGATAAAATGCTAGACCGGCTTTAGATTGACAAGGATTTGTGGGAAATTGCATGGACACAAATTACAAGCAATTGAACACTTTTTTGTCTTTTTCTAAAAATGGACGACGAGATACCGGGTGTTTAATGAGGAGAGGCGATGATGGGCACTCCTGACATCATAGTATGCAAATCAGCCATCTATGAAACAGTGTCTACTGCACTTCTGCACTGCGTTGGATGCCGATGAAGACCACGGCTGCTTTGTTATCGGGATAATTAGCAAGTTTTTTGGAGAGGAAGAGTCAAAGGGGATAAAGTAACAACCACGCACTGGAAAACATATGCACGCACATCCTGTTTTTTGGACAGATAACTTGCTCATCAAATAAAAAGATGATCAAAATGCAATTTCATCTGTTTTCCAGAATCCAGAATGCTCAAGTGTCCAATAATAAATGGTTAGCGCATCCGCGGCAAAGTTCGGAGGTTGTGGGCTTCAGCAAAATCCTGTCTACAGTGTGTATTGACCATTACTGGAACACCGACGGACGGTTATTGTTGGCCATGATCACGCAAAAAAAAACAAAACAAAAAAAACATCAAGATAGCTGTCTCCTCAACCAAACTTCTGCTCAACTCAATAACCAGAAGATTGCAGGCGGGAGTTCCACCTGCTGGTTCCCGCTCCCCAGTTCCCAACTTGCTCATCCAATCACAAATCGAAGAGCGGCTGCAGGCTGCTTTGGCTCATGATAGTTCATTGAAACTAGGCAAGGCAGGTTTATGTGTATAGCACATTTCATGTACAAGACAATTCCAAGTACTTTACATAAAACATTAAAAACATTACACAAAGAGAAACTAAATATTTTGAAGGCATTTCAAAAATCGTGGGGCGGTGTGGATCACTGTTAGAGTGGTCATCTCACAACCCAAAGGTTGTGGGTTCAATCCCTGGCCCTTGTGACCATGTTGAAGTATCCTTGAGCAAGATACTGAACCCCCAGTTGCTCCTGATGCTGGATCATCAGTAGGGAAATCAGGTACACTGTGAAATGCTTTGAATACCAAGGGTAGAAAAGCGCTATACAAGTGACAGCCCAGCCCATTTACCAAAATATCATCATCTAGAAAAAGTACATTATGCTTGAAACCAAGCATCCGCCTAGGTAAATTAAAAGAGCAAAATGTTCAAAAGAATCTCACTTCCCAACGGATATTTTCTTGCACTGGACGTTGTTATCAAACAAAATGCCTACCCTCCTCCCTTATTATGTATGCATTCTGGCTTGACTCATGAAGCTGAAGTTTGGAGGGGTTGACTTGATAAGAACTACGACACTGTTAGCGTGTCGTCACCACGTTTCTGTTCAAAACATCAAATCAAGGTTGTTCCCAGTAATAAGATCATTGACTAAAAATGATTTGCCTGCTAAAGACCCGACTTTTAAAAGTGCTAAATATTCCTCATTTTTTGGAACAGACCATGACTGACAAGGGATAAGAGTTCAATTCGATCTGGAAGGAACCAGTCTGGAAAACCTCCCCCTTCTTTTACCTACAGAGAGGTCAATTGACAAAACTTCCGGCCCATTGGACCCTGGCTTTTTCTTGATAAAGTCGGGAGTATTTGCCTTGAAACACAGCGCCAACGCGGATCAGTTTTTGCAAACACCTGCCGAGCTCCTACTGGGAGACTGAAGAGGAGCTCGATGTAGTCGTGGAAGGGGTGCGGAACCTGTGAGTGTTTGGTGCCAAGTCTTAGATGATTGAGAGAGGTGAGACGGGCAGAGTTGTCGGTAAGGGTTGTGGAATTAGCTGAATGCCAATATCAATTAGCAGGTCTGTTCATTTGGTCGGAGCGCCAGGGAGTGGGGAGGAGGGGAACGGGATGGATGGTGAACTGGGTGTGGATGGGTTTGGATGGAGTGAATCTTGTCAGCTGGTGAGAGCGGTAAGTCCGCCTCCTCTTTGGTCTAATGTCCCAAATCGCTCGATGTATCAGATGGAGGGAGTGTCAGCTCCTCTTCATGTTTAGGGATCTCTCTCTTTCTTTTGTTTGGCTTTCCCTTCTATCTTGACCTTGGCAAAGGGAACACTGAGACTCAGGAAGAAACATAGGTTGGGGGTGAAAGCTTTACTCCTGACTTGTTCAATGAAAATCCATCTCACTTATGGTCAAAGAAAAAGTTAAAATTGTCAATGAAATGCACTGTGTAAATGTGGCAAGTTGAAAGCCATGTGTTCAGTGGCAGCAGGCGGCTGAATCTTTCAACTCCTCCTCTAACTGGTGGTAGAGCCTCACTGATATAAACGTCAGCTAACTGTGTTTAGTAAATTACTGGAGTGCCGTTAGAATATTTAAGACTGCCGCTTCCTAATGTCACTTGCCCCCGTGGGTGTATGAGATGTTTTCCAAAGTTGGATTCGCGGATAGACCAGGATAGACCAGCAGAAAAAGAAATAAGGAATTCAAGCAAAAGCAGAGCAAGGCAGCAAGCCTCACCACACTACACAAGCAAAGCAGGAACTTTGCAAACTAGGACTAAACATGACATCCAAACCACCCAACCAGTCGATTGCAGTATACTGGTAGAGCAATGATCCCAAGTCAACTGCGAGGGCTGTAGATCGGCTAGCTGTATTTTCTTGTTTAGAAACATTTTCGATGGGGCAATTTCAAACACAAACATACATTTAAATTTAAACTTTGTATTTCTGAATGGGTTGCATGAGGTTTTAGCAAGGCTTAATTGATGGAGAAAAAAAAAACAAAAACAGATCAGATATATTGTAAGCTAATTTTGAGAACATTTATTGTGCGGACCTCAAAAGTCAAAATCCAGACTCAAGGCTCATTGTGAAAACAGACTAATGATATTACTGATATCATAGATATTTATATTACGTATACACAAGATTCATATGAATACTTTTAAGCTTATAGGCCGCTCCTCCTGGCTGACATACGCCATAGCGGAACTTAATTTTTTTCCGGATTCCGGTGCTGTTTAGTGAGTAGATTTTCTCTGCAGAGTCCAGACACTTATTAATTTGCATTCTATTTTGCTGTGCAAAGTTGGATTTGATCCACTTTAACGCGGTTCCAGCCAGACAAGTGTACTCAGTCACCCAAGAACTTAATTCCGGTGTCTCGTGATTACATCAATTTAAAGGTTAGCTTAGCAATTAGCATGGCTTCTCCTTCTTTCCTCGTCATGCCTTTGTAAGAACGATTCTTGACACCCAAATCTTGTCTTATTCGCCGCAACGGAGGAGATTATTGTTCTTGCTGACTTACAAGCGACTCAGCAATGTGTTTAGTAGCAAGCCGAAGCTCATTGCTAGCTAGCTGGTGTGGTGTAAGTTGCCTCCCCGACTCCCCGTGGTAGGTGACGTGAGGAAAGCGCACGCGTCCAACCCTAGGAAAGCTTTTTGGCATGTCTCGGCGGTCGATTCTCAGTTTTTCTATTTAATGTGTTTTGATGATGCACAAAATGTACATTTTGCCTCACAAACTGCCATGCGAACCTGCTTATTTAGAACCTTGGCATGTACACTTATAGAGTAGGGTTTGAGGCCCCAAATCTCTTTTTTATTGAACTTTTGTCCTATTAGTTTTCTTTCTTACCTCCCAAAGGGTCTGCGGATGGACATACTATGGCACAGTGAATCTCTCTTCACGTTTTTAATTTTTTATGTACATAGTCCCTGGCAAATGAATGAATAAACTAGGTGAACCTAACTAAAATTGTCATTTTGACAATGGTGTCTATATTTCACTATGTGAAACTTTTCAAAAAGGCAAAGAAAAAAAAACATTCCTGTTTTGACTCAATTGTTTTGTATCCCTTTTCATGTTGCATCTTAGAACAATGGAACTATCAACCACCATTAATGAAAGACATTTCTGGCCACAAACAGTGTGGCCGGCCAGCCTCTGTGTCTTTGAAGTTCCCCCCTCTCGCTTAACTTAACCCACTCTGTTGGCTTTGTCCTTTAATGTGGCGGGCGAGCTGGCCTCCTCAAACCGTCCCAACAATCACGTCAGTTGACGTCTTCAGAGCCGGGACTATTTGCATTTCCTGCTCCGTTTGAGCTTCAATCACACAAAGGGTCCAGGATTGCTGCACAAGAAAGAGCTGTGGGGAGAAAATGCACCCCCACCTCAAAGCGATGTGGTGCTGCAGAACTCAAACCAGATGAATCTTCTGTATTTTTACCTTCCCCTCTGCCAAAGAAACATCAGGCACATCCTGTTCACTTCACCAAAGACGGACTGAGGGAACAATGACGCTTCACTCCACACGCGTATTTGATTGTGGTGTGCGTGTGTGTGTGTGGGGGGGGGGATGTGTGTGTTTGTCTGTGTGTATGACAGAGAGATCACAAACATTCATGGTGGGAGTTACCAAACAGCCATCAGAATGCAGACAATCATTTTTCCAAGGTGATTGTCAGTCTCGATAACTTCAGGTGGATATGAAATATATCATATACTTTATGGAGAAAAGTAGTATGGCAGATGACGACTTTTGACTGGCCCGCACCAAATTGTAATTATTAATTATTAAGTGCAGTACTTTTTCAGTTTGACATTGGTGACGCTTGTTAAGGCATTAAAATGACTCAAAGAAGAGAGCGCTCACTTACTTATCCGACACATCCTTCTGTACACAACGAAGAGCAAAAATGCCCACCCCCCCAAAAAAATACATTTGCACTGAACACTTTTTGGAGACTGACTTGAAGCTTGCTGCACACAAATAAAACTGGCTGCAAATTTTCAACCTATCTGCAAAATGAATTCCACAGGACCTCAAATTATTATTCGTTCAAAAATGTCCACATTGCTTTTTTTAAGGCCAAAATTGCTTTTTTTTTAAACCGTTCTGCGTAAATAGCATGTACATTGTGAATATGGGAATCTAAATGTATCAATTCAAGTTTTGACAGATACAACTCTGTCTACTGCGAGTTAAGAAGTGTAGTTATTTTTCATAGCATCTGCAAATAATGTTATGCTGCCCTGCGATTGACTGGCAACTAGTCCAGGGTGTACCCCGCCTACTGCCTGAAGACGACTGGGATAGGCTGCAGCATGCCTGTGACCGTCGTGATCATAAGTGGCTCGGATAATGGATGGATGGATGGATGGAAGGATGGATAATGTTATGCTGTTGTTGGCTGGTTAACCAAAATGCTAACATTTTGCTACCAGTGTGAGTCAGAGTTACTACTGTGTGTTGCCACATACTGTAACTAGAAAGCTGAGCTAACAAGGCTTGTATGTATGTAACATTCAAGAATGGTCAAGTCGGCTGCCTTTTGTGAGGGCAGCAAGAAGCGCAAACAACTGAAAATCGGGTCAAGGAAACTCCGAATCAGTCGGTCGTTTATAGCAATGCATTCTTGTGCACTAGATGCTTTTTTACAATGCCTTCAATTGTTCAAACACTAGTGCGCTCATGGAAATGGAGGTAGTCAACGTGAAATCACTCTAGCCTAAATTCCAAAAAGCCCAGTTTAAGCGAACTCACTTATATTAAAGCTGAATTTTGAATTGAGTTTTATTTGCAATCCATGCTGGGAGTGTCAGGAGAAATCCTTGAAAGTCTTTCTTTGTGCGAATCCTTCTGAACCGAACTGTATGCAGTATTTCTGTCAGTTTGGGTCCTGGGTAGGAACCACACTTCTAATTTGGGTCTTCAGCCGAAAGTAAGTTTGGGAAACTGCGGTCTACAGAGAGAGTGCCGAGTGAAACTCCACCCCCTCTGGCACCAACAGCAGCTTAAAGCAAACGTTCGGAATTATTTGCAGCTCCTGCTTGTCCCCGCTGCGGTGCACATCCACAGTGCTGTATGCACATGTGAGGTGCGAGGGTGTGGCCCGCTAACGAAAGCCAGCTGTCGTGAGCTGCACTGGAGAGAAGGCCAAGTCGGAGCCACATCGACAAAATACAAACACAAGGAGGGGTGATTTGCACACGAGACAAGTGAAGCGAGCCGGGCCGTCCACAATAGAGATGTTCGTGTAAACAAGAGAGCCGCGCTAAAACAATACAGCTGCGTCTCCGCTCGCTAAGCGGCGATAGTCATCACTCGCTGTTTACTAAAAGAGAACGACGAGCTCCGCACTGCCTCAAGAACGCAAACCAAGCTGGATCCACTAACTGCTCGGCTGTGATGATATGTCCTCTACCGTGTGTCTGAAGGCTGGGCGGGGACGCCGGGCCCTCACTAGTGTCCAAACACATCAGCGACTCACTTCTTCTTGATCACAAATTGTCATTTTAGCACAATGTCCTGCCCAAGTAATGCAAAGTGACAGTTTCTCCGTAATATCTGAGAGCCTGCAACACTTTTTCCACAGCAACATTTCCAAAACTAATCAGTGGTCTTTATGGAAAAAGAGCTTATCATATGCAAAGTGCTCCACATCAATGTCTTCATATTCGCGTTTGAGAAATTCATTGCGCTGAGAACTCCCTCGGGAGCGCCAAGTTTCTGCCTCGCTAAAGTTTTTTTTTTTTGTTGTAATTCTCTCGCTTTAATTCAACTTGGCACGTTATTTCTCAGAAATACCGTCGGGCTCGGGGGAGACACACAGACGTGGTCGCACTTGTTAGTGCTGAATAAAGATCAGACAATGGCTGAGGGGAGAGGGGCCGCGGTCTAGTGAGGTATTGACACAGGAGATATTGCCTGAACAAAGTGGATCCGTGAGAAAAGGGAGCGAGCAAGCGTGAAGGGAGAAAAAAGAGAAAGATTATCTTAATTATCATTCAGGAGCTGCTTAGTGCAGCACCTGTGCATGAATAATGTCATTTATAGGCACATTGAGATGTGCATAATTCCCCCTTAAATCATACACATTAGCAGCATAACAAGGGATGAACAAGTCGGCCTCTCGCAGGCTCGACTCGGCGCTTCATTGTCAGCCGCTCACCTCCCTGCTAAGAATGTACTTCTTTATTCAAACACTTCGCTCTCCTCTCATTTAACATTTGCTATTCGGACCACAGGGGCTGTGAGGTTACATATCTTGCCTCATATTACCGAGCTGGATTTCATTTGTGCCCCGCACTACTTCAATATAGGGCTAATCGAGTGCTCGCGGTGTCATAAGCCGCTGAGATTGCACTCGTTTTCAAGGGAAAAGCAATGGGGCAAATACCCAACAATTCCTCACTTCGCCTTCAGTCACTGTTCACTTTAAAACGGCCACTAAACAGACTGACTGCTTATAAATATCAGCAAATTAAATACTTGCATCAGGTAAAAGGTTAGCTTGTATCTAGTTTATTCTATCTTAAGGCCCAGACTGACGCTTACCCCCTGTGGCGGCTGTCGGCACGTCACGCTGGAGGAATACACCGCAACGACAGATAGCGACGCAGACCATTAAAGTACCTTCCGCGCATGCATAAGATGTAATACCCTTCCATACCATCGGCGGCGGTAGTCACCATTTCTCGTGGTTAGGACAATCCAACCGGAAAGCTGTGTGCCGGGGCAGATTATATAAACGTAAACCATGCTTTCAGCTCTATTCTTCGCTCACCATGAACTCCCACGCAAAGTAAACCATCACGTTCTTGACGCGGTATTGCGAAATACTTACATTGTCAACCCTCGCTCTTGTACTTGGAAGAAGATTAAGGCAGCGGAGGCGCGCTCACTGTTTTTCCGTATTTGTCACTTCCCGTTGGTGCTCCGAGCGCTGATTTGCTAGCTAACAGCCAATCAGAGTGCGCGAATGTCACGACCGGCGACGCCGATTCAACATACGTAGACGCTTGCAGACGGGTTACGACACTACGACGGTGGTCACTACACCAAACAGACGGCGCCGAGACGCTCCACGACCTCCGACGTCGGTTTGGTCTATCAGGGCCTTTAAGGTAGCATTTTATCAAATGGACAAAGTTGTATCAAAATTGCCCCTAAGTGTGTAAGTGGGAATGTCCTGTGATTGGCTGGCGATCAGTCCAGGTGGGTGTCATCTGCCTCTCACCAAAAGTCAGCTCGTATAGACTCCAGCTCACCCACCGACCTCAACAGGCTAAGTGCTAAAAATGGACGGTCGTAGAACTCACATGCATTCCAAATGAGGTTGGTCAAGCCGCATACGATCATACGGTACAATTCAAAACAAAATGTCCTTTGCATTCAAACGAAAAACGCAAAATAAAATAAAATGTCATATCCATTGACACATAAATTGTGATAAAGGTGTGAGTAAAAAACACAACACGAAACCTGAACAATATCAGGAAGGTTTAACAACATTTTTTCTTTTCAAATATAGACACACAAGAAAGTCGGGGTTCCAAGAGAATAAATAACTAAAAATGAATAAGTGAATCCAAACATAGCATAAACGATAATAATAATCAAATGAGTGCACTTACGAATCACACCTATCAAGAATGCTGTCAAGTTAGAAACAATTGACACAGTTAAGAATAAGAATAAGAATAAGAATAAGAATAAGAATGCCTTTATTGATCCCACAGTGGGGAAATTTTCATTGTTACAGTAGCAAAGATATAGGTCACACAGGGGCGGCGGCATAATGTGGCCATTAATGTATAACATTGACGGCAAACATTTAGAATCAAACCTATGTAGATATACGCAGTAACATGTGTATATACACAGCAGTCCTGTATTATATTCCAAATATATTCTGAAAAAACAAAGCACACCATCCGCGATAACTGCGATCGATACAAAGTAACTTTCATACATCACATAAAAACACTTGCGTTTGCGTTAATGGCTAAGCTAACCGGGCACTTCAAAATTCATATTCCGCTACACGCTACGGGCTGAGTTGCACCCTCTGCTTTCGGCCACTTTGAAGTCAGAGGCCTCATGAACGAACTGGGTCGCTCCAAGAACAAATCTAAAACTGAGGGCAAAAGTAAGGAATGCAAAATTTGAGAAATGAACACATTTTCCCTAACAATGATTGACGTTATGGCCTTTTCTTCAGGCTGTCTGTGTATCGTTGGCATGGACTCACTCAGCCAAAACACAAAGCGAGGTGAAACGTTTTTCCGTTTGGGCGCGCCCACCAAGTGGCAGGAGCACGGCTTGCGCGCTGCCAGCCTTACATACACAATAAAAGGGTTGGTCGACCACACACTTGACTGTGCCAGTCAAGTGTGGCTTATGGCCATACAGTGCACTACTCACTCTGACAACGTCTGATCTCGTCTGGCCTTAACACTTCCAGGGCCACAAACAGGCAGCCGGCGGGCCACCTATTGGCGAGCCCGACGCTAAATGTTTGTTGAACGGTTGCGTTCCAGTTAAGGTCAATTATAGGAGTGGTAAAAGTCAATTCCCACATAGGTCATGCCACCACTAACATAACATTGCAAGCTTTTATCAGCTGCAGAGAAAATGTGATGAATTTGCCAACATTATTTTTTAATTTTTCGCTTAAACTGAAGGCAAAAAGAAGAATTTGCATCTACTGCAGGATACGCAGGGTTAAACTCTCAGAGATGCTCTAACCATGGTGTCTTTGTCCCAGCAGAATAAATTTACACCAAGAGTATGTCAAACAGTTGAGAACAAGGCGGGTGGGGTCCCAACATGCCACAGTCACAGAAAGTGTTTGTCAGCCACGTCAGGTTTTGTGTTGCCCCGAGAGACACACACAAACACACGCACACGCACGCGCACAGAAGCCTACAGTAGAAAACACAAGTAGTAACGAGAGCGCAATCACAGAAAAATGTGCACAATTTCTGCCCACATTGCAGACGCTGACGCAGCCTACGCGGCCCAAAGTTCACAACAACAATATACGACATTGTGGTGCGCCTAATGTAAGGAGAGTTATCCCGTTTACGGCACGCCCGTTTGAATTTCAACTATGCTGGCAAGGAATTGGCGTAGGAGGCAACCGAGGGACTGTGCCACATTTATACGGCGCAAACCTTCAACGTAATCCACTGAATGATATCAATTCCTCCGCAAGAGCCGCATATCGCCTATGCTTTTAGGATTTCAATTTGACCTTTCCTTCAAAGGGACATTCCTTCCCTCTTTCAACAAAACACTGTCTTCCCTTTCCTTCTCCGTCCTCGTGCGCAGCAGCAGCAGCAGCAGCAGCAGCAACATAATAATTCATATCGAGATCATTATTCTTAATCCCTCCGAGCATTCCGGTAATGTTGGATAATTGCAGTGGCGTGACCTCAGGACAAACGCCATTATGAGTCGAAAGGATGACAACTAATCTCAAGGATGTAATTCCCCCTTGAAAATTGGGTGGCTCCTGTAGACACCGGCCGCCATGTTTCAACTCAGGTTTTATTTATCCACTCCTGTGTGACATCGTTAAGATAAGCAACGGAAATAAATGATTCACATCAATTGACGTTTTTTTATCCTGCACGATGAGGACTTGTGTGATCTGTCTAACAAGTATTTATTTCATGCTGGAACACGGCACTTCCTGGAAGTCCACCGCTATCGCCTGAGGCCATGTCTTTTAAATAAAACCATCAGAGCTTTACGTACCTACAATTTGCATATTAAAGGCTGGGTGAGACAGATTGTAGACTTGGCTAAAGCAATCTAATCATCGCACCACTCTGACTGGAATCCAAAACAGTTTTTGGGCCGCAAGAAATGCAGCAGATTGGATTCTGTGTCCGTTTGACGCTAGTACTGAGGACACGTAAACACAAACTCGCAGTTAATCCTACCTTTTTGGACTAAGACTTTTTTTTTTAAATCACTGGACACAAAGTGCTATCACTTCTGAAGTCGAAAGTGTAGTTAAAATCAAAAAGAGGACCTGTGTTAGCAAAATATGATTGATTTGAGCGGGGATAACATTTTACTCAAAAGCACCAGGAGATGCTGATAAAAGGCATGGGGAACAAATATGGAACTAACATGCAGAGCAAACAGACACAGCCTATCGGAGGCTGACTCTGCGGCAAACACAGTGTGCGTGTGTGCGCGCGTCACGCTGATCACCTCTGATAGTCTGCTGCCCCATGGCTACACATGCCCTGTTTAGGCAGAGACAAGAAGACACCCGCTCATATCATGGTCAAAGACTTCAAGCACCATGGCTCAGAGGCGAATCGGCCGCACGACTGTGCCTCAATTAAAACACAGGCCGACACGCACGTGAGTTAGCAGCACGGGGAAATTCTATGGGCTGCAAGGATTGCTAACAAAAACTCATACACTGAACAAAAAAATGTGTGTGACTCCATTTTATTCGGTCAAGAGGTTGCACAAAATAAAATCTTTTTGTCTACTTCAAAAATGTATCCGGACCCAGATGATTTTACTTTGCATAACCACTTGACAGATTCAAACTAATAAGTACGACCAACATATTTTTCAGTGTAGGTGAGAAAGTAACAAAGTCGAAAGGAAAGAAAATAAGGAACGTAAGTACGGAGGAAAGAATATTGACGAAGATAGAAAAGGAAAGGAGGATACTGAAAAGAAAATAGAGAAAAAAATGAGGGTACAATCAAATTGGAAAGAGAATTCGGAAACGACATTAGAATAGGAAAGGCGCAAGGAAACAAAAGGATGACAATGAGAAAAACATGGGAAGTCAAATTGGGAACGTAAAAAAAAGGCTAGGAAAAGCAGATAAGAAAGGAAATTAGTACAATAAAAAGGAAGTGAGGAAATAAAAGGGAGGAAGAAAGGTGGACGGGGAAGTACACAAGGGAACTGAAAGGATAGGGCGAAGACATGAAGATGAGACGAGTTACTGGAAGTAGTTGCGCAGTTTGTTGAGCGGACACAAAGTGCCGAGCAGCAAACTTCTCAGCCAGCGTCACTGTGACTTGGTCTGATTTGTTTGCCCCGTGGCGAGCGGCGTCCTGCCTCGGCCGAGGCACAGAAAGACGAGAGCTGCCCTGAGTCCGTTTGCCTCGCTGCGAACGGGTCACATCACACGCCGGCGTCACTTCCATGTCCACTCACTTCGGACCTGACCCACTTTGCACAGTCCAACTGTACTGCCATCATCCTGTCCGCCTTGGCCAATAGAACCTGACACGCAGTGATTGGATCCACATACTTCATTAAAGACTTCGTGCGCCCTCATCGCCATCAGCAGATTGATGCTCGACCGCATCACGCAAATGGGAACGGCCAAGCCTTTGGGAAGGACTGCAACTTTGGTGGACAATCGTCCTCAAACTTTGACAATTGCAGTCGAGAAGATACGATGAAACCCAAAGTCCAAATCCTGTTATCAAGTGGCTCTCACTGCCGGAAACGATTTTCTATTCCACTTTTCACGATTCAATCATTTAACTAAGAACCCTCCACTGTGAGAGAAAAACATTTGACAAAGGTTGTGCATAATTTACATGTACAATCAATATCTTGCATATTAGCATACTGTACAGACGATACACTTTTCACTTTACTATACAGTGCAGCATTTCGTCGCTGTCCTGTGGAAAACACTTATGTTCAATTTGGAAAAAAAAGGGTAAATGTTCATGTTAATGCAATGTCTGTAATTCATGTAAAAATATGAACATTGAAAACAATGACCTTAATGTTTTTCACACGACCGCGACGATTCGAACGATCGTCATATACTGTTGAACGGGATGGAAACGTGGATAGGATTAAATGGAACATTCCTAACATGGTCCACGAGGAAAGGGGTTATTATGAGACCGTTGGAAATGTTTAATCTGATCAAATGGCTGTGACATGTGGGCTCCCTCAAGGGTCAGCCCTTGAGCCCCTTTTGTTTACTGTGAATATGGAACCCTTGGGTCAAATGCTTCAGAAAGCCAATGTTGGTTGTCATCATCATGCAGATAACACACATCTGTATTTATCAATGTCCCCAAATGACTGCGGTTCAATCAAAGTGCTGTGCAAATTAACAACTTGATGAACCAAAATTTCCTTCGGCTAAACCAAAACAAAAGAGAGGTAACTGTTTTCGGCAATACAGAAAAGAGGATTGCTTTTGGAAAATACCTGGAATCACTGTCCTTAGAAACAAAACACCAAGTCTGAAGTCTTGGGGTGTTGATCAACTCGGACCTGACCTTCAGCAATCAATCACTAAAACAGCCTTTTTCCAGCTGAAACACAACTCCAGATTTTTCCCATTGCCATTGAAGGTATCACTCGTTTACGTTTTCTGATGTGAACTTTGAACGCCGCTGGAGTCGACTCGAGCAGTTGAGGCGCGGTGCGGAAGAGAGACGGTGCTTGTATTCTTGTGAGTTGGGAAAATAAAAGACTTGCTTAAAAGACAGCACTGCGGCTCTCTGTGCCTTGGTGTTGCAACATCACCATCATGCTTCCTGAGAGCACATGTCAAGTACGGCGGTAATTTGACTTGCTATGGATATGAAGAATTGTAAATCCAATCTTGCTTTTCCCATCTAATCTTGCTAGGGAGTGCACCTGGGTTCATCTCCCGCACTTGCTGACAATCCAACGAGCTGAAGAAATATAAGGAGGGTTTTGAATTCTCTTCAGATGTTGGCGTTAGAGGAACAATTGATGTGAAAAAGTCCAAAATAAATGACCTCCAGTGACGTCGTAAGAGGTGGAAGCCCGGGGGATTTCCTCTCTGCTTTGTTTTGACAGTATAATGTTGGCAACACTCTTAGGTCAGTCACATTATTGCTTGGGTGGCTTTTGTTTTGCTGAAAAATCCGATTACCTTAAATCGGGGGTCTAGGAATGTAGCAAGTGACATGATATGCATTGACTGTAAAGTGTATAGTTTCTCCCAGAGTTGCCTGATGAGCTACTCTCCCATTTCCAATGCAACTGCAGGTTCCAGACTTGTCACTTCCTCCTGAATGGTTTGCTCCAGCATTTGATTTATACTTAAAGGTAGGTAGCAAGAAGCTCCGGGTCGACATGGCCAATTTTATCTAACTAAACTTTCTAAAGCAAAAATAATAAAAATCAAGCCCACACCGCTGACACAACTCTCAACAAATGCAAACAGGGGAAATACACTAAAAACGAAATGGCTGCCCAACCCTACAGCTACGTTGACTGTTGTCTGATCTCACAAATATAGACTTCTTTTCAGCACAAAACTGAGCTGCGGTCATGAGCAAAGAAGCTAAAGCGCTACAGAAACCAGCCACACGGTAGAGTTGGCAGGACGGACGGAGGACGTGGAAGAACAGATCCAGCGGCAGACATTTTATTGTCTAAAACCAATCAGCTGACAGTACTTGGAAAATACAAAATGTTGGGCCGAGAGTGGCGGCACCACCCTCAGGCAGGGAGGGACAACAAATAAGTCAGGGTCTTGACACTTTCTCCTCTGCTGACTCATGCTTTATATGTATATATATATATATATATATATATATATATATATATATATATATATATATATATATATATATATATATATATATATATATATATATATATATATATAAAAGTAACATATTTTCCAGACTACAACTTGTACCTGTTTTCATAGATTGACTGGTTATATTAAAACTGGACACTTTTTCTTTTCATGTTTATTTTTTCGGCAAACTGGACACTTTTTCTTTTCATGTTTATTTTTTCGGCAAACAATTGACTTATACTCTAGTGCAACTTATGTATGTTTTTTTTCTACCTCATTAAGCATTTTTGAGCTGGTGCGAAAATACATATATACACTAACTACAGCACAAATCGCAGTAAGGTTGTTTATTTGATCCCTGCATTATAGGTGCAATAGTAAGATGTGAAATCTGATGATTAATTGTAAAGGGAAAACACATGTTGACTCTCTAAGTGGGTCAGCGTTTGAGCATCTGACTTGAACATGCATCCAGAGAACCACCTATATACAAATAAAGTGAGTAACAAACTATTTAAACCGTTGGGTCAAGGTACCATCGTACATGACGCCTCCGGCAGAATCTGACTTTATATCTAACGATGAGTCGTGTGAAGATAAAGCTTGGATGATGTTTCTGCCGCAACTTTTCTATGCTGATTGTCGAAGGCACCCCCATACGATAAATCGCAGTAGTACTGAAAAAAAACACACAAAAAAAACAGTCGCTGCTGTCAGAACCAAAGACGTGCTTCTCAAGGGTCATTGTGGTCCCATACTTGCTCAAGTTATTGTCGTCGTCTACTAATTACCTTTGAGACTCGTCGCCAGCCAAGTCTCGCAGCCTCATTCCACCCCATATTTCATTGCTTGTTACATGGCACATGGCCTGGCTCCAATCTACTGAGTCAATCTGCACTTTTAGTTGAAAAAGGATGGAGAGAAAAATGTTTTGGAGCTTTGGGCCTCGGAAGTTGCTTTGGAACCTGGGCGTCCAAGATGTGTGCATTTTAACTGGGAAAAAAAAAAAAAAAACCTGAAAACACCCACACAAGTCGACATCATTGCGAGTCTCCCCCCAGCCCCCTGTGCAAATTTGGACATGATTGCAAGTGAGAAAAGCAAAGGGGGGTCTCGCTTCATGGCAGCAATGGAAGATATTGCTCCCATGTGTGCACACACACGCACATGCACGCACACTCACGCACACCCCTCACACACACGCACATGCACACGCACGCACACACACTTCAGCCACAAGTACATTCATGCCTAGCAAGTCGACTTAATATGCACAGTTGCACAAATGGCATGACTCGGAAAGTCTCCAAACCTCACTGACGGTGAAAAGTGTCCAGGAAGAACTTGAACAATATCCCTCTGTGGCAACCATATTGTACTTTTACTTCAGTCTTTGATGTGCAAAAGGCTAAGCCAACCTAAATATTGCTCGATGTGGGGCACCGACGGCACTGTTTTTTTCTTCTTTAAATTGTCCGAGTGGAGCATCATCACACTTCAAAAGTCCTCGCTGGAAAAAGTCAGTGATTGAGTCAAAAGTCATCTAATTACCAGCAGACAAATGCACATAATTCTCCCTTTTTTCCCCTCCCTTCTGGCTTGCACTCAAAAGGGAATGTTGTCAACCATTCGGGGGATTATAGGGCACGACAGCTCGAGCACTTTTCACTTGAGGTGTCAAGGTTTCACCGGCTGGAAGAGGAGAGTTAATTCCTGCCAGGACAGGCGGCACTTGGGAATCTTTACAAATTCTGCGAGGGGCTCCTGAGTGGCTTGTCATCCGCTACTACAGTATTTGTGAAAGCTAGGTTAAATACGACAGTTCTCTCTCTCTCTTTCTCTCTCTCAAATGTATATATATGACGGAGAGAGAGAGTAGCCGGTAGCCGCTATATCTATATATATCTATATATATATAAACGTATCATATATATATATATATATATCTATATATATATATATCTATATATATATATATCTATATATATATATATATATATATATATATATATATATATATATATATATATATATACATATATACACACATATATACACATATATATATACACATACATATATATATATATATATATATAATATAGAGTGGTGGGGCATCAACAACAGAAGACAGCAGTGGTGATGGATGTAGCAATCCTCAGTTATAGCATCAACAATCTTGTCATCAGAAAATACTGTCCACAGTATGTATGTCATTCATTGAATTGTAGCATGTCTTTAATTAAGCAACAAACAGTTCATGTCAGAGTAATCACATCCAAAGAGCCATCCACGCATGTTGAGGCGATGCAGAAGTTCCAACTACGTCAAATATATTCAATATATTCACCCAATCACAGATGCCAGAAGCGGCCGTGCCCACTCCAAAGAAACGCGGCCTTCTGCGGACGCCTGAGAGACTCCTCCAAATGGAGCCCCACGTGCCACATGGGGGTCACAAAATTGAACACATATTGAATGTGCAAGAGCTTTTGCAAAACAGGGAAATTGCTAAGGGGAGCGTAAGGAAGAATTTACCATAGATGAGCCGAAAGATCTGTGCTGTACATAGAAAAAAAAAACACGCTTGTACGCGCCAGCCAAAACACTCTCATGTCAAAGCCAAAAGGTAAGCAGAGCTGCAGTATTGGCCCAGATTAGCCGAGAAACTCTGCTGAGACGCATTTACGAATTGCGCCACTCGTGAGAAAAAATCCAGAATTGTGTCTCGGGAACCACGGCGTATAAATCCAGCCTTAGATGCGTGACAATTGCTTTCAACACAAAGGGGCCTGCTCGCAGTACGTGACAACGTGACATCTAAAAAGGCGGCCAGCCGTCATTTCCCAAAATGCGATTTATGTGTGGACAAAGAAAAACCACAAAAGTTACACAAAGTAGCCTATACTTCTGGATGCGTGGACAGCAGATAGTAAATGTGATGGGTGAATTCTGCGGAGGTTTGTTAACGACTGACCATGTAAAAGTTCCCCTCTGACATCCCTGCTGCTCAACACGCTCATTTCCTTGAGATATTAGGCAATTTAATTACAGTTAAGAGCATTAAGGAGCAACTTTAACTATAATTTGCAGTTCATGAACTGTTTTTGAAAATGACTCTTAATATAATTAACTTCCGTCATTAGGCCTAATCCCCGCAGGCTGTGGAGGGAATGCTTCCTTAAAGACATTACATACATGCAAGGCCACATTCATCCTTCTGCAGCAGTAAGGTTGGACCAGGAAGTCCTCAATGGAATAATTAACCATTTCCATGGAGGCTGCACAACACGCAGCTAAATCCATTAACCGCCCTGGAAACAAGGAACAGTCACACACCAAGTACACAACAGGTTTTAGATGATAAAACTAGGGAATGCAAATGAATTTTCTTGCCAATTGTTGCAGAAATGGCCAAACGAGGGCAGGCGGGCGAAGGGTTAACAAATCGCCGCAGATTTTTCCCGAAGACATTAACCCTGGTCTCACTCAAACTGTCACGTGGCGCGGCGCTGAAGAATGCCGCCTAATTACGGCCGATATTTTACATCCAAAAAGCTGAGCTCTAATTGAATCAAGTTGCAAGTGATGTGAGCGCCTAGCTTCATAAAAAATACATGCTGATCCCCGAGAAAAAGAAAAAGAAAAAAGGAAAAAAACCACCAAAAAAAACGGTCATTTCGAAAAGGAATTGGCCCCGCTACCTTGACGGCTAAGTGATGCTTTGCTTAACGTCTCCTCCGATGAGGTTGAGGACGTGTCACTTTGTCTTTGGCGGCCTTTAATCAGGCTCCAGCCGCGCTGAACTGACCGCTGATTTTGCATGATATGATTACACCTACCATGCTGCGCGGCGTTGTGAATTAGCCTCCCTCCTCTAGAAAACGTGTAATGAGTGATGTACCCTGCGCCCAGCTGGGTCCATGATCCGGCATCCTAATCAGCCGTCAGCCCAGAAAAAGAAAAAGGAAAAATGCTGCTGTTGCCGGCATGTTAGAATCTGTGTTTGTGCATATCAAAAGATTAGCACTTTGGCAAAACACATAATCACTTACCCCTTAGTGAGAGGGAGGGGGACAGAGGCTCTCCTTTGAATGTCGGAGGATGCTACCACACTAAGATGACCAGCTGCATGTTTGATTTGTGAGGCCGAATCTGCTCGGAAGCCAACAAGCGCCAGAGTTTGGAGTATTTTTATTTTTTATTTTATTTTATATATATGTTTATATGTACAGTTTCATCTGACAATCAACAGCAAATTGAACACTGTCCGGAAAAAGAATGTAACAAATCTGAAATTATTGGGCCAAAGCCAAACTCACTACCAACTCATAGACTACAGACAAAAAAAATGGACTTGGTTGGATTTATGTTTTATTCCCATGGCGTGGATTTGGCACGGCCACGAACAGGATGGTCACAAAAAGCAAATAAAGTATCCAAATGTCCAAAATTGAACATAAAGTCAAAAGTGGACATTTCAAGATGCTTTTTGTTGAAGTAGTCCAGTCTGGATGAACATGTCCAGTCGTTGGGTTTAACTGACTTTGGAATCAATTTGTCATGAGTCAAGTACTGCTGTGGATCACCAGAATTGCAACTAGTTGCTGGAGAAGCAAGTCCCAGGAGCACAGCCCCAGTTTGCCTCCCCCATCAATTCGACATTTCTCCTTGTATACTCCTTGTATGTGTTGATGATGGAAACAAAGAAGAGCATGTGCCTTTCTTTTCGTTTGCAAATAATTGTTCAGCAATTGTTAGGTGTTGTCTTGGTCTGAAGAAGGAGACTTGATAAATACCAGTTGTAATGGAAATGTTTTGCATTGTGTATTTGCACTCATGCTTTCATAGTACCTGTCGCTACGAAAGCTAAGCGCAGAGAGTCTCCGTCCCCGAAATGCACAGGTTCACTCACTGAATGGGGCGATCCATCACTGCCACTGTCTTTTAAAATTGACTTTTCGTCTGTTCGTGTCTTCTATGACAATCGTGTCATGTTATTGGGATCCAATGAAAAAAAAAACAAACACCATACACTATATTGTATGTGGCAACACAAAATCCGATATGGGTTCGCAGTTTAGCAGCGAGCCAGTAGAGGTGCTGCGCTCAAGCGCTTGGTGTTGCACAAAGACTTTTCTCTCACACAAAACAAGGCACACAGAGAACCATATTACTAACATTGCTTTCACGTAGAAAATGTTTTTATTTTTTATTTTTTTATTATTTCAACAGAAGCGAGTAAGCACCACCACACCGAGCCATGAAAGTAAACTAGCAACCAATGTTGGCAAACTGACCTTCAAAGTTGCAAAGATACGGCGAGATGTCAAATTTAAAATAGATAAATAGAAATTCCAGCAGACAACGAGTGGACGTTTTAATCAATACAAACACGTCAAAATTGACTTTGCGAGCAACGACACAGAGCATAGACATACAGTATGTCGACATCCATAGACATGCGGTAGATGTGTATGGAAAGTCAGCTACGGAGAGCGAGCTGCAACACTCGCACGTGACGTCCGTAAATCAGGGCCCTGAAAAGCGCCGCCCCATC
Source organism: Filicampus tigris (assembly GCF_054856515.1). Lineage (NCBI taxonomy): Eukaryota > Metazoa > Chordata > Actinopteri > Syngnathiformes > Syngnathidae > Filicampus > Filicampus tigris. The sequence goes on along the minus strand of NC_141217.1, from coordinate 40,877,434 downwards.
TTGGTCCTATCTGTGGCATCGAAGGAGAGCTACTGCGTATGTCACACTTTTAAAGAGAGTCAATGGATAACCTTTTTTTTGCACTGCAGATGTTACGTCACTAAAACAGACAACAGAGGCGAATGAAACAACATCCTGCTGACCTAAAATTAGATATACATCTATTTCGACAAATCTTTGTATCCATGATTCATGATTTTTTTTTTGGGCATATCTTCAAGAAAAAAGTAAAATGGTGTTGAATATGCATGATGCGGTGCCGCCCGAGCGCCCTCTGTCGACCGGCCCTTTGCTTGCCAAATGTCGTTTTTTCGCACTTGTCCAGTTCAGTTGCTTTCGGCCACGTCGCTCAGTGTGCGGCCGGCGTTGGGGAGGAGCAGGTTGTGCAAAATCTACTGAATCACTGAACATTTGGACATGTGCATTCAAAAGATCCACTTAGGTTCATCTGTGAACGAGCGGGTTCATCTGCAATGTCTCTCTAAAGCCCAAGATCCCAAACATTTTATGAATAGTTGATATATTTATATATAAATATATATTTGATTATATTATCAACAGTAAACAGATGTGAGCCGAACGCTTTGGATGGAATGCGTGTTAGGACCCCTCCTCGGGATGGCAAGGAGGAGGGCTCTAACATAGGTGTGAGAGTTGGAAAGGATTCAAATAAAAAGGTGTTCTAACAAAAGTCTGGCCATGTGAAAACAAAATGGAGCGATCACCCGTGAATCCCGACTGCCCTAGTGCCCACACGGATGGATAAAGTGGAGTGAGAAATGAATTATAGTGTTTAGTGAAAAAAACGAATGGGTAGAGTGGCTACACAAAAGGATAAATGAAGGTTGTGGTTAAGGTGCACTACAGCAGTACCAAACGCAAAGACGAGGACTGACTAGAGCCCCGTCCGCCAGCAGGCAAGTCCCTCTTAAGCTAATTGCTGGTGGCACACCTGAAAGCAATTGGTCACTCTCCCCCGCACTGATTGGCCGGCTGAGGTGGTGACGAGAGCCGCCGCACGGGAAGGAAGCAGGGGGAGAGCTCCCGCGCACACGAGGAGCAGAGTTGATGAAAGCGAGTGGAAGACAAAGAGCGGACAGGGGACACGAGTACGACACAAAACTGCAAACGTCAGCGCAAAACAACAGCAAACATGTTGAAATGTTTCAAATGTCCACTCAGTGTCTGCCTATTGAGGGGCCTTCGCACCCTTGCGGCTTTCTCTCGTTGAACAACAAGGTCAAGACAAGGTCGTGACATTGATGCTTCTCCACCTACCTGCAAGTTGACTTGATGGCAAGAAGTTGAAAGCCAACCGTATGAAGCGCATAACTTCAACCTTCAACTTAGAGTGAGTTGTCATCCAGCAGGGGGCTCACCTGTCTGGTTTATAACTAACTCTCACCCACAACTGTGTTGGGGCCTCTCCAATCCTCTGGCTAAGACTGAGACTGAGAGAAAATATGATCAAGTTTGAAACTCATCTTGGTGTGATTTCTCATGCTGACCTTGGTGTTTGTTTTTCCCGGTGTGTGTGTGTGTGTGTGTGTGTGTGTGTGTGTGAGATTTACGTTTGCGCCTTGCTCTGCCTTCTGTTCCTGTCCTTTCACTCCTGCTTTTATTTTGGAAAAAATGGCAGACTGGGCCTGTCTTATTTTTCAGATATTTTGTGTTTGTAGAATATTTATTCATGATAATGCGGGCGGGGAGTCCGAGAGCGATGGCGAAACATTAGGCGAGTGTCTTTCATCAGCATCTTCCTCCTGGGCAGCCACCCCCGCTACACCGGACCCCCCCCCCCCCCTCCCCCACACGCCCCCCGTCCCCCGCCCCCCGCCCCCCTCCTCCTCTTCAGCACCGCTGGCATCAGGCTGCACCACCTGCTCCAGGCCTCATTCCGCTCGGGCCAGAATGAACAGCTGGCCGCTCTTCTGACGCTCTGATTGGTTAATCCCTGCTGGTCACTTGTACCTTCTCCTCCCTGCGTGTCATTGAACTTTCTCTCGCCGAGCGCCAAGGCCTTCCTCGATTCTCCGTTCCTCATCCTTCATGTGCCTTGCAAATGGCCCGGGTACCATGTGAGGTTGTGCACATTTTATGTGGCCAAAACTCTGATTTCACCCTTACCTGATCAATTCGTGGATAAATGGAAATTGATGCTGAGTTTTTTGACCCAATGAAGATCATTAACAGCTGGGCTAGGATTAGCACCACTGTATCTCTCTGGGCAAACTCCTGCACTTGAGTGACACATTCGACTTTCTTTTTCTTTTTTAACAAACGGAGAGGCCACATCATTTAAAAAAGAAAAAAAAAATGTGTGCATCAAATATGTGAATTGATTTAATACTACGATTCTAATGTATTTCACACCAATCATTTAATACAAACAATAGCACTGGTCAATACATTTTGCTAGTTCTTTTAAAAAAAAACCAAGATGATTTTGATTGTTTTTTTTCTCTAGCACATCAGGTGTTCATAATAATAATAATCATCATAATATTCATCATTATAATGATAATAATATAATAAGTAGTATTCCAATATAGTTATGAATTAAGGGTTAGATTCATCAACAGGTGGAATATTTTTTTCTGAAACGTCAGCTACAAATGACAACATGTTGTAACATCCGGATTGTGCAAGCTTTCATAGGTCAATCTTAAAAACATGAAATGTGTAAAAAAAAACAAAAAACATTTTAAAAGCAATTTTTAAGTCAGTGTCAAACAAAGGACACACAAAGCCATCTCTGATTAAAATTTGCTGTTGACCAGCATAATTTCATGTAGATCTGTAATACATGTAAATCATGTACACTGAAAAAAATGCTGTGCTGAATTGACTCTTTTTTTTTTGTCGAGTGGTTGCACAAAAAATAAAAAGTTATCTAGGTCCAAATACACGTTTTAAAGTAGACAACTACTAAAAAATGTAGTATTTGGATCCAGATTATTTTATTTCATGCAAGAGAGTAAGTTCAACAACATTTTTTTCAGTGTTTTGTAAATTTGATGATTTGCAATAAAAGCAGTTACATGATCAAATAAAAGACCCCAAATGTTAAATATATATTGTGGGTGAAAGCAGTTTTTTTTAAATTATTGGCCAAAAAGGAATTAACCAAGCATTTCATGAGTGAAATCAAACAACAAATATCACAAGCCTCTTGATAACGAAAATGCTCATTGGGCCAAATGAAAGAACAAAGGCGGTCGAGTGCGGCCCCAAGGCCATACTTTTGCCACCCCCTGCTTTCCAGGCTGGGTCAAGCTCACCGACTCCATGACCGCAGCTCTTTGCTTCCATGTTGAAAATGATGATTATGGTTTGCTTTCGATAAATCCAATTTCCAGCCCCGGTGATGTGCTTGGAGAGCGTTTTGACAACACGAGCGTATCGCTGTCATTGAGCGCCGCGCAGCCATATGCCCGGCCCAGATTGGCGGTTGGTTTTGGACAGCTGAGCTGCAATGATTCACTGCGGGGCTTCGCCGAGACCAGAGCTAAGTGTACATATCGCCTGAGGCCATCGCGCTGCCTGCACACACGCTCGCGTCTCGGTGCCTCCATTGACTCCTTTACGTTGAAAACACCCTCACACACTGTCTTGTTCTAATCACTGTCGCCCCATCGTCTTCTTCTTCGACAATGCTGCAATGTTGCATGTGTGCGTGGGGGGAGCAAGGGTTGCGTTTTGCAGCCGCGCTTAACGGAGAGACAGTCATATATAGCGAGATAAATATTTGTCTGCAGTAAGCGGTAATATACACAATAATGTCTTTGATGCAAGGCCGCAAGTGAAAAGCAGAAATAATTGTTTTCTTGTTGAAATCAGTCAGTAAATGAAATGCACCAAAAATCAATCCTGTTCACGTGCACGGAGCTCAATTGCAATTAGAAGCGAGCCTCGACTAATAGTGCCAGACGCTATTGATCAGTACATGTAAAAGCAGACTGAATCACTTTCTGCCACTATTGCGGAATGACAGAACAGCGAACAACGTCACAGCGACGGCTCTCAAGCGGTCCCTTTTGCTCTCGTCCGTGGGATCATTTCTGTCTCGCTCACTCAGCACTTTGCGGTTACCGTTGGCGTCGCTCCCCGGAACTGCAGAATCATTTCATCACAGCCATCCTGACCTTTGACCTTCTTTTCACTTAAGCCAGAGGGCACGCGCGCAAGTCAGAAAGAAGCGGAAGTAGCGGACGGTCAGTTCATCACGTGCAGCCCCGCTGAACCGACTGGCTCGCACCTTCAAGGCCCGCTCCTTTTCCACCACGTCACATATCAAATTCAACAGCTAATCAACATTTCGCCCACCCCCCCTCACTTGCCCCCCTTTCATCCATGAGATAGTCCGTGAATGATCCGGTAGCGACGCGATCGATGGGAAAACGCAAAGCGGGTTCTGATGCTTGGCATGGCTCAACCTTTGCCGCTTTCATCTGGGCCTTTTGATGTTGCCGCTCATCTGCATAAAGCGCAGTGAAGGGCGTGATGGAGTCCACCTGTCACCGCCAACTACAAACGTGGGAGGAGGAAAACACATTTTGCAACTATTATTTCCTCCTTCTCAAATGAATTGGTGTTTAAGATGAAAAAAAGCTCATCTCCATTTTTTTTTTCTTGCAGACGCCCATGTGGAGTAAAATAAGCACTTTTTATTTGAAACATGAAAAGGCCTGAATCACATTTCTTTCAAGGAGCTTCTTCCTCAAATGACGAATGCACTACTTATTTTGAATGTCCAAAAATGTGCAGATAATACTACATTTGAAAATAAAATACCTGCGAGCCTAATTTTGTAAATCAATTGCACCAGGAGCAAATATTACATTACCGTGCCGGATAATAGTAATGAATAGAAATGCCGTGTCCCGTGTCACGAGTAGCAGAGCCAGATTTCAACTCAAATCAAAGTGAGCAAAATGCATCATAATGTGTCGCCGCCGAACAAAGACGACGCGGCAAGTGTTTGGTATTTTGTAATTTGGCTACTTTTATTCGAGCAGGGTCATTTTCAAGAGAAATTACAAATCAAGAATTCAATAATACTTTTACAAAGACATTTCAGGAAAGATTCTTCTTCAGTCATGATATCATACATAGTATTTAACAGTCCCTCTTCATTTTTTTAGCTTAAAAAAAGAAACAAAGATGAAGAAAGTGGAATTTATTTTCAGTTGAAAATACAGTGTTTTCACAATTGTATAAAAGTTCCCAAATTTGGAATTTCCCATTATGTGGAAAATAGAGGAAATAAAATAAAATAAGATTAAACTTCGCATTTCACAATGTTTCAAAACACAATAAATGCTCTCTTTACGTAAATTTTGCCCTATGATCAACACCATGTTCCTTTTTACTAAAATATATCTATATATTGAAGACCTATAGTACTGTACACAACAGTATGAAATAAATAAAATTAGGAAATATAAAATGGGCCACATAAATAAGTTCTTTTTTTTTTTTTCCAACCGACAAATAAAATGAATGCAATTTGTTGTTTTCCAAAAAGAAAAGAAAAAGGTTTGGTGTAATACTGACAAAGAAACATTGCACAACATAATGTAAACTAAGTAACTGCTGCCTAAAGTCTTAATACTGACACAGGTGCCGCAGAGAACAATGGTAAACCATCCCATAATACTGAAGCTGGTGAGAAAAAAAAAGTAACCTTCCTTTGACACAATACGAGGGTGGCACTTGCAGAAAACACACAGGTTAAAAGGTTTGCATATAAGGCTTCTTTTTCATTTCACCGCCCCGCCACCCCCACCCCCAAGCGTCCAGAACCCACATTTTCCCTTAAGACGGAGGCGCCACAAGCTCTTCCTCCTCCTCCTCCTCCTCCTCCTCCTCCTCTTCTTTGACCCATATCCTTCACAGTCTTAATGATTGGAGGCCTGACACAGTGTGGCTGCAGGTGGCGGAACCAAAGGTGGGTGACGACAAACACCAAAGGGCTAAAGGGGTGCGCAGGCCCCGCTGCTCTTGTTCCAACCCCGTATAAATATATACATAGGCAACGCTTTCTGTTTTGTTTCGTTTTTTGTTTTTTTTTCCTTCATGATTATAGAAGCGGAGTGCAATTTGTACAAGTCACTGTTTTGTGCTATAAATACTATGGAACACGGGCAGGGGGAGGTTAGCACCACACTCATGTTTAGGCCTTAGGACTGTACTTTTTTTTTTTTCCCAAATGTATTTATTCTTTGTTTGCTTTGCATAATGCAGCTTCAGTCACAAACCCCTCCCCCTCCCTTCAATGCCGCTGCCTCATTGATTTAGCGGTCAAAGCTTCCCGGAAGCTTCAGGCACGTGCACGTACGGTTTAAAACGCCCCGTCTTAAACCGAGCAGGTAAGAATACTGAGCCGGAAGAAACGTCAAACGTTCCCCCACTACATGGCGTCCTCCATCGTGTCCTCGCGATCCGATTTGGTTTCCATTTTGCCATCCAGCGAGCTATCGTCCATCGAGTGCTCCCCGTTCTCCTCTTCGTCCCTCAACGTGTCCGGGTCCGTGTCCATGCTCTTGCTCTCCTCCTCCTCCTCAAACTCAAACTCATCCTCCCTGCGTCCCATCTTCACAAATTCCTCATCCACTTCCTTGCGTCCCTCTACGATCCCTCCTCCGTTCACGCCGTCGTGCCGCATGATGGCCTGGCGCTCCGCCAGCTCCGGGTAGCCCTGAGGAGCGATTCCCTGCAAGTAGGCCCGGCTCATCAGCAGCTCCGTGGGCTCCAGGTGGCCCTTCTCGCGGGCCTCTCTCTCGGCCGCCTCGCGCTCCTCCGCCTCGCGCTTGCAGTACGAGTAGCGATGGTTCATGTGCTGCGAGTAGGAGCCCGAGTGCGAGAACCTCTTGCCGCACTTGTCGCACTGGTAGGGCTTCTCGCCCGAGTGCAAACGCGAGTGCTCGATGAGATGGTGCTTGTGTTTGAAGGCCTTTTTGCAGATCTGGCATTGGTGCGGCCGCTTGCCTGAATGGACACACAAAGCAAAGAGCGCAGAAGGTGAGCGGCGCGACGGTGGGCGGGACGCCACAACAAATCACACAAAGCAGAGGAAAGCAAAGAGTTTGATGGGTCGGATGGCGTGGAGCAAAATGACATAACGGGACATCAGAGCTCATGTTATTCAAATTGGGAGCAGGAAGCGCGCTCGCATTCGCCGGCTGACATTATGGAAGTTCCCTCCCGCGGCCCAAACAAAGGAACTGGTCGGTGCGTCGCACTCATCCGCTCATCGTAAATACGGTGGCTGAGGAGTAAAGACGCCTGAGCTCGGCGGGCGGCGGGGGGGGGGGGGGGGGGCAAGCTTATCTGTAAACACGATTGAAGTTCATGTTGATAGAATGCCTGCCATTTCTTTTCGGTTCAACTTTTGCGATGTAGCCCGCACGCGAGGCGAACGGGCTTTTTAATCTCCTGCCCGACCGCTTCCCTTCTGTGCAGGACCAGAAGAGCACAGCGACGTGAGCTTGAAAGCGTCGCTGCCCCGGCCCCCGCTTTCATGCCCAAATAGATAAGACGCACAAAAGCGGCAAACGCTAGATGAGAGATAGCGTCGGAAATGAATGATGCAACCCCATGAAAGAGGAACTTTGTATGCTAACAGTAATAAGAGAGACTCGTTAGTGGCGCTCTGAAGGTGCCGATCGATGCGATCTATCGCCAATAACGGAGCTGCCTTCCCTCATCGGGAGAACGGCTAGCGCGACTACAATATGTCCACCCTGTTGATGAAGAAGCAAGTTACAAGATGTGCAACAGAGGAAGGAGGAAGAGGAGGGGACACGTTCAAAGATTCACTCAGGATTTTCAATACAAACATTGACAAAAGGAAATATAATGGGGTTGGAAATAAGGGTCTAGAACAGTATATACCTGTGTGTTCATATTTGTGTCTGAGAAGGGAACTGCTCTTCTGGAATGTTTTGTCGCACAAGTCACACGCGTACATACCACTTTCAGTCTTCTTAATCTTCTTCCGCGACAGACAGGAGTCGGGGTCTGTCATGTCGTCCAGCCCTGACATGTAATCGGCTGTAGCGTCAAGCAGCTCGCCCTTAGCAACAACAAACGACAACAACAGAAAAAACAAAGAGGACAAAAAAACAACAACAATCAATTGGGGCTCGCATTCAGAGTTGCGTGTGGCCAGCACAAAAATTGCACATCTTGTATATTTGATACATACAGTGTTCCCACACTTTTCGAGGGCGATACACTTATTAATAAATGTAACTTTTAAAATACAAAATGAGAATAAATACTGAGCGGCTGATTATAGGCTGCATTCAGAAATGAATGCGAGCGGAGCGTTCTCTGCCTCCGACAGCGCGCGAGGACGACGAAAAGTCCGCTTAGTAACTACCTTCAAGTTTCTTTTTTTTTATCTTCAATTGACTCACCCTAAACTTAATCTCGCGATGCATTGTGGCCAAAACTCTGGGGAATCCTTGCTGCGGAAGCTGAGACCAAGGTTCCATGACTACCGCTCTTCTTCGTCGACGTCTTCTAAAGAAGAAGAAGCGACTTCCGCCGGGAGTACGGAAGTAGAAGAACGGTAGTCTTGGCAACTTGCTTTCGCGTCTCGAAACAAGAATTTACGGGGCGCATTAATCCACCAGGATTGTGCCTTTGGCTGGAAAGCGAGGCAGGATTCTGGTTAAGGCAAGCCATTTTAAGATAAAAAGAAGAACTTACATATACAATAACAATGTAGTTATTATTATTTGGTGTGTGCTGTCGGAGGCGGGGTATGCCCCGCGCCCATTCGTTTCTGAACGTAAGTGCTTACTTTCCTTGGACTGCCTGCGCTGGGCTGTGTTTTTTGGGGTAACTGAACTCGAATAGCATTCTGAGTTTCCCAATGGTCTGACCGAAGCGTATGAATGTATTTCGGAACGCGCCCACAATAATGCAACCGAGATTTAGGGGGTAAAAATCTCTAAAGTTCATGGTCTTGGCGTTTATAAAACAAATGTCCCCTCAAAAAAAAAAACCCAAAAAACCCACCTTTTTTGACTAGTCTGACTCAGAAGATGGTAAAATCGTAAGAAACCCTGCAAAATAGCTAACTGCAATTGATGAAGTTATGGTCACAATTGAAAACCCGCGATGCACCCGCAATAATAGAACCACGAAGAAGCGAGGGATCACTGTATTATCATGACCTTACCAAGGTGTTGTTTTTTTTTTTTTTTTTTTTTTTTTTAAGTTCGCAAGAGGGAAACATATTGGGGCCAATTTGGGGTCAATGCAGATAAAGGTGAAGGTTTTCTCTTCTCTTTCCAAATACAAAAATTGCAGTGCATTTTCCCTGATTTCACAGTGAACCTGCAGGGTCAGCATGACTCCCGCACAGTCAAGAGGTCCCAGCTTTGAATTTTGGCTCAGACCCTTCAGTGTGTTGTTTGCATGTTCTCTCCACTGCTTCCTCCACATAACAAAACATGCAAGTGAACTGAAGACTCCTAATTGTCCATAGGTGTGAATGTGAGTATGGATGCTAGTTTCTATGCGTTCGATGAATGACTAAAAGCCAGGTCAGGGTTCACCCCGCCTCATGCCCGGAATCAGCAGGGATAGGTTTAGTGACCCTAATGTGGATGTGAATGACAAAAGTCTGCCATTTGCAGACGCTGTGTACGAAGGTGTTCAAAATCAGGCAGATCCAAATTAGGACTGTCCGACTTTGGGCTCCGAATTTTTCGCCTGGCATTCTATTTTGATATGGATGTAAATATTATTGACACTTACACCTTGTTAGAAGTAATTATGCTAATGTTATGGACAGTTAGGATCCATGAAAATGTTCCATAAAATGTTAGCATAAAAATGCAATGAATCCTTTCTTCGGCCTGAGGCAGAATGCATGAAAGGAGATTTGCCAGGTGCTCTATTGTTTCTCCTTTCACTCGAGTCAGTAGGAGTTCCGTCCCTTTAAAAAATGTCTTTCATGATGAAGACAAGTGCGGCGTGTGAATTGATGGAGAACAATGTTCCATCGTGAGAGGAACATTCTGCCACAGCGATCGCAATCAGAAGGTGTGACGTGTTCCTTTAATGAACTTGACAATGCAAGGATGTTTTAAGATGGGACCGCACTATCGCTCGGCAATCAATTCCGACTAAACGCCTGTAGCTGTATTTTTAAAATCTAATTTAATAACTTAGAATGAGAAACATTATTAATACTTTTTTTTCATCAAAATGGTTCAGTCTATGTTAAACAGCCCTCAGCATGCAGTGGTAATGAACATGGGGCCGGTGCATTATTAAAGTGCACTTGGAAGCTAATCTCGCTTTAAAATGCAACTGAGGAGCGGCGGAGTGGCGTGGGGGAATCTCCACGGCGGGCTTTTGTCATTTCTACAAATCCAAACATTCTGGGGCTTCGGCAATTTGGTACCGGGAAGATGATGACTCGACATCGGGTCTAGTGGTGGAAGAGACAGACCGTTTTTAAAAGCCTCTGTTTAAAACAAAAAGTGTTCACTACTCGGTCAGTGCGGATGTGTCGAATCCGCAGGGATATGCGCTGGCTCGCGTGGTGCCGCCTGGGGCTGTCGCGGGACCGCGGGTGGTTTACCTACCTGGAAACCGTGTTTCCGTTGGTACTTTCTCCGCTGTTGCATCTCAGCAAAGGTAGCGGCGCCAGCTGCGTAGGTGTAGGCCATGTGTGGTAGGAAACCCATCTGTTCCATGCCCGGGTACGGCCTGAGTCCTGGGATGCTGGCCTGCATCGGTGGCATGAATGTGGCTGGTGGAAAAGCGCTCTGAGGAGGAAGTGACGTGTACATGGGTTTGGCGGCAAAGGGGTTAATGCCAAAGATGGGGCTAGTGCTTTTCTCTAGGTTGCCGTTGCTGGCTGAGGCGGAGAATTCCTTCTTGAGATAGGCTAGGTTCAGAGGCTCCTCAAAGTGCTCGCGTGGCGAGGGGACGCCGCTAAACTCGACCGTAACACTGTTGACTCTCGGTCGGCTCTTCACGGTCAAGGCGTGCTTCGGTTCCTTGATGAGTCGCGGAAGCGAAAGGTCGAGGGGCTCGGCCTGCAGGTCCTCCGACACCAAGCTGTTCGGGGTGTACGAACTGCTGTGCGAATGTTTGGAGGACGTGGACGACAGGTTCAGCGGTGACGGAGTGTTGCTGCGGGAATGGTCCAACTTGTCACCTGTGGCTTTGGCGTCGCCAAACTGGTGGCTTTTCAAATGTCTGAGGGAGTTGTCACAGTTGTTGTGGAGCTCGGCGATGGCCGTCGACGTGATGCACTCGCCCGGTTTGATTAGAGACATTGGCGAGCGCGCCGCCAGAGGGTCTTTGGGGGGAGTGTGGTGGTTGTTTGTTACGGCAACCATTTCCGCATTGTTCTTGTGCTCGAGCGGCGGCGTTCTGGTGCTACCATATGGAAACATCTTCCGCTGGTCAAACCATTGCTTGACGAATTCCTGCGGAAGGCCAACGGCAATGGAGATCTTGAGCAGCTCTTCGGAGTTGGGCTCCATGTTCATGGCGAAATACGCCTTGAGCACAGACATGTGGTCCCTGTAGGGGTGAAGGGAACCTGTCAGTCCCTTTTCAGTCAAAACGGAAGATGTCAGATGAGCATTCTTCTCCATGAATATATGTTTGCTGGGAATCAGGTTCTCATTGGGTTGGAGCACAGCTTTGATCTCCTCGTTCATTTTGCACAGGTAGCGCTCATGTTGATGGAGAGGGATGGGACCCGGGAAGGTTTCTTTGCAATACTGACACGCGTACGGCGTGAACATGTTGTCAGAGGCCTTTTCCTCCATGCCACTGTCTAGCATGTGGTTGGATTTCTCATGTTTGATATTGCTAATGTGTCTCTTTGAGTCTGTGGTCAAGCTCTGGAGACAGGCTTTGGCTTCGTTGACCTTCTCAAGCGTGTAGTCTATGATGCTTTTGGTGGCGCCGTTGTGATTGACCAGCGGCAGACCGACCTGTGGCCCACCTGCCGATGTCAGGCCCTGTTTCTGCTCTTCCACCTGCGAGCCTAATTCCTTCATGTAGGCGGTGAGCTTGGACAGCTCCTCTGGTTTGCAGTCCATTTTCTGCCTGCACACGGTGTTGTCTACAATCTGGAGGACCTTTTGCACCTCGCTCAGGTTGTTCATCAGAGGGCCCGGGTAGCTAAGAAGCTGCGACTCCAGACCGTGCATACCCAGGTGCTGCAGAGGGCTCTGGGCTGTTGAGTTGTGGTGAACCCCCAAGGGACTGTTGCCGCCAACGCCCCCATTCATGAAAGGACCGGGAGCACCGAATCCATGCGAGGCCATCATCAGTTTATAGTCGTTGAAGTCAAGCGGTTCCGTCTTGATGCTCAGGTGGTTGCTGTGGTCAGCCAGGCCCACTGGCTTGCCGTTCTCCAGCTTTTGCCGCAGCTGGGTGATGGCCGTGTTGGTGGGGGAGGAGGAGGCTGAGGTGGGCGAGGAGCCCGTCTTCATGGCGCCACGCATCCTGCCGTTGACGGCGATCAAGCCGATGCACTTTTTGCTGCTGATGTGCGAACTGTAGGATCCAGAGTGCGAGAAGCGCTTCTTACAGTTGGGGCATTCATACGGTTTCTCGCCTGGAACGTAAAACAGATAGAATGAGACGTCTGGCTCAAGACTGACACATCTGCAAGCGCCTTCTTTGAGTGCCTCTCACCACTGTGGATGCGGAGGTGTTCCTTCAGGTGGTGCTTGTACTTGAAGGCCTTACCGCACTCAGTGCACTTGAACTTGCGGTTGCCGGCTGCTTGGTTCAACAGTTGGTGCTGTGGGGGAGACATTTGGCGTCAAAAGTCGGCACGGACGCCACAAGATTTAGGGACGTGGCCATAAGTGCTCAGCATTCCAATAAGCATGTTACGCCCGCTGCTGAACGGCCACAAGCGGCGGCCGTATCCGAGAGGATCCCACACCTTTTAATTTCCTGCCTGCTCCAACTGTCTTTAGAATTTGGCAGCCCAGAAAATAATCTATATTTAGCGCATTTGCCTTCATTAGAGACACTGATATGATCTACTTTTCATTCATTTCACACTAATACGTCTCGTGTCACCCTGCATACCTATATCCACACCGTTTTGGAAAGGTTAAAATTTCGACGGCAGTACACGAGCATCTAATTAGCACCATCCGTACTCTGCATCCAGCCTGACTGTCTGAACCTGCCCACCCAGGAAAACATTCACTCCGAGTAGGAGAGGAGGACATTTTTTTTTCCCGAGCTCAGAGCACAGAAAGTCCGATGCCCCTCCCACTGCTGCAGTCCTGACAAATGCCGGGGTGTATGAATTCCTGGGGAGACAGATGGTAGTGCGCAGGACACTACGAAGAAAAGCTCCAACCTTCACAGATCAAGCGGGGAGAGTCGGGGGCCCCCGCCAAGCGCCGGAGAGAACCGCGCCACTCGTATGTTGCTGAGTTGCATAAACAAACAGCAACAGCTGCTTCGGTGCCTCCGCCCCCACCTCCTCCTCCCCTTCTCCCCCTGAGGACCTCTGCCCGTTAAAGTTTAGTCTCACTGCTAATAAGACACTCTGGGCCCTTAATTGTGAATGGCACCAGCAAAATGCTTCATCTCGCCTTCATGCACTGGCGCCGTCAATGGCGCCACACTTGTGGGCGGGGCACCGGCAAGATGCTTGCATATGTATAAGATCTAATTAGTCATATTGCGGCTAATTGCTTAAAAGGAGGAGGAGCATTAAGACTTGTAAACATATGAGAGCACATGTTTACTGATGGGTACATTATTCCTTATGCTAATGCTCGGTGTTCTGGCGCTCGCTAACGCAGGACAGGACAGGACGGGACGGAAACGTCAAAGACGAAAGCGCCAAAGACGCGGACGGCGGGCCACGCTGCAGCTGATTTTATAAGTGAGCACAAGTGGTGGAGCAGAAGGAGCTGGGGTGCTTGAACACGATTGGCCGGCCATCGAGAGCGGGAGCGGCGGCAGCATGGTAATGTGGGGATTGGGACGGCAAGGCATTCGGCCGGCCCATCTGCTCACGTTTACATCCAGCTGGTAGATCAGGTGAGAGTGCTGGCTGATGACATCAAATTTAGCCTGAGGCTGGAATCCTGTCTCGGGAGACACGTCGACACGGTGCGTGATCTGGATTTGTTTTTTTGTTTTTTTAAAAACACTTTTTTTATTCTCACTTTGCCTCCACCAAGTTTCCATTGGTGCGAATACATTTGAAGGGCTGTTAGTTTTGCAGGTCTACAGGTTTTATGTAATATTCTAGATGGGTTTTTTTCACCCAGGGTGTTCTATCATTAAATAGGTGTGGAAAATTGTTGACATCTTTAAAATCAAATAAATATCCACATTCAACATCCATGACCGATGGCTGTGTTTCATCCTCACGCTCACTGTCAAGAGACACACTAATATATACCGTATTTTTCGGACTATAAGTCGCGTTCCCCCCCCCCCCCCGCCCCCCCCCCCCCCAATGTTTGGCCGGGGGTGCGACTTATACTCCGGAGCGACTTATGTGTGAAATCATTAACACATTATTACCTGTATATCATTTCACATGTTATTTTAACCCACATAAAGATAAATCCTAAAAGCTATTAAAATGCATGAGGAATTTAAACGGTTAAAATCTAATATTGTGTTAAATAAGTAATTAAAATAGTATGATAAAAAGACAATTTGACTGTCTATCAATCCATCTATACAAAATAGTGCACTGTTCCTTTAAAAGGCGCCGTGCCTGGCTATGGTCTTGCATCCTCGGCCAGCCACACACACACACACACACACACACACACACACATGCACACGCACGCACGAGAGCAGAGGAGAAATCAGATAATTACGACCGAATACAAAAATACTTTTGGAGACTTGGAAACATTCTACATGGTCGGGGATAAATAAAAGACTTATTTAATCGATCTACAACCGTTTCGGTGAGTTTAAAGTTATCTGACCGTAGCTTTCTTGTAATGCTACATGTGTTAGCTAAATGTTACCATCGTAGCTCGGTGGAAATGATGTGTACTAAGCGCACAATTTTATCAATTTCATTTATATGGACACATTTGTTTGCGTTAGGCGACAGAGACAACTTGGATTCCGAGAGGGGGTGGAGAGGGGTGGGGGTAACGACTTATACTCCACTGCGACTTATATATGTTTTTTTCTTCTGTATTACGCATTTTATGGCTGGTGCGACTTGTACCCCGGAGCGACGTATAGTCCGGAAAATACGGTCTACCTCCAATCTATGTTGTGTGTTTATGCAGTGTGTGCGCGTGCGCGCGTGTTTGGGTGTGATTCACCAGAACAACATTCAAGACCAGGAGCAAAGTTAAGGAGCTGATATAAATTTCCAAATTGGAAATTAACACAATCACTGGATCGTGAACACGAGGCTGCAAAATCATATCAAGGAAGGCCATCAAAAAACCATTTAGGGCCTCAATTAAAGTTATTACCATTAAAGGAGTCGCATCTTCAAAATGCCATGAAAAATTAATAATGATTGCCAATCAGAAAAAAAAATGATCTCTCTTCTCAGAGGATCAGAGCACATTAGAGATATGATGGAGGTTGTGTGTGTGTGCGTGCGTGCGTGTGTGTGTGTGTGTGCGTGGGTGTGCGTGTGGGTGTGTGTGTGCGTGTGTGCATTGGTGGTGGGGTCTGTGTGCACGGGGAAGAAAGAGCTAACCTGATCCCTCGCAGGCTTGTGCGTGGCCATATGTCGCTCGAGCTGAGTGCGGTAGGCGAACGTGTAGCTGCACAGCGGGCAGGCGAAGTTCTCCTCATTCTTCTCATGGCGGTACTTGATGTGCTCCTTCAGTGATGTCAAGCGCTTGTAGCCCCGATCGCAGTAGGGGCAGGTCAACAGTTGGGCGAAGGCATCTGGCGTTCCAGGTGGCAGGTCTGCATGGGTGACGGAGGGGTAGGAAGGGAAAGCGGGCCAAAAGGTCAGCCAATCAATGGCAGCTAATGGGCGGCTTGCCCGGAGTGGTATGGGAGGTATCTACGCAATCTGCTGCACACGAGAGCCACGGAGTCGGGCTGGCACGCACACACGCACACACCCACAGAAGGCCTGCTAATGTACGAATACTTTGCTACTGAAGTAGAATTTTCACCTTCATATTTGACTTCGTTATTTATATTTCTGGCAACTTTCACTTTGACTCCAGCGCATGTCCTCAGTAAAATGTGTACTCTTACTAGGATTCATTTCCCCATCCATCTTCCTCACACCTTATTTCAAAATAAAACCCAAAGGAAGTGTTTGTTGACGTTATGCCTGAACGCAGAAGTAACGTCCCGCCTGTACCGCCACAATATACCCGGCGCTGACCCTGCCGCTCACGCAACATCTCCAGCTGAGCGAAATTCCTACCGTGATGAAATACGAGGCGATGATTACGAGGCTAACGTAACACACAGGTGGGCGTATGAAAAGGAATGCTTTTCGTACATTGCATTAGGTGCCTGTTCTGCCAGATATTGGCATTCAAAAATTCCCCATCCCACATGGTAGGTTAAAGCAGTTTCTATGAATCCAGTGAAGTTAAGACGTCACTCTTCCTTCAGTTATCATGAGCTTGGTTAGGCATACAATGAACCTGACGGCCAGGCTAACGTGCGCTAGCTAACTTCGCTCATTAGCCACGCAGATCTTTCACCGCGCCACTGAAGTAAACTAAATGAAAATGACTAAAATGCGTACATCAAAAGTATGTACGCATTTGCCTTTACTTCAATACTTTAGTACATTAAATATCATAGAATGACTTTTGATATTTTTGTACAGGAAATGTCAGATACTTTGTCTTTTACTCAAATAGTCTTACACAAGGTGACTTGAACTTGCAAGTTATTTTCTGTGAAGACGCTGAAGACGACACAAGCATACGCACGCACGCACGCACGCACTCACACACGCGCCCCCCCCCCCCCCCCCCCCCACACACACACACACAGCAGGATAGCATTTTCCTCACTGCTGTCACTTCTTAAAATCTTTCCCACTCATATGCTTGCCATGTCTGCAGCTTGACCCCACCCCCTCAATCCTCAATCCTGGTCCGCCTGCTGGGACCTTCAGAGGTGAACTATCTGGTTTCTGCCCAGCTGTTGCTTTAGACTGTAGGTAAACACTGTGGCATCCGGCAAATCTGTGAGACCAACAGCTGTCTGCTCACATCGGGCAAGAGAGCTGCTGCAGCTTCTCATCTCTCATTCTCAACTTTTTTTTTTTTCCCAAGCATACGAGCCAGGAGGCAAACTGTAGTGTACAGGCACCATTGTATCTCAATTTTTATATGAATTACTGGCCATTTGCATCCGCCATTTTGTTTCCCCCCCAAATAGTTTTACCTGTGTTCATGCAAATGTAAGGATGAAGATGTTTGTCTGATTTGGTTATTAACGACTCCCACCCAAAAATATTGTTTACATTAAACTGCTTCTATCATGGCCACGATTGGCCATGAATTCAAACCCATGCCAATTCTGTAAAATTGAATTGGTTGTAGACTACATTTAACATTTTTTTGTTACATCTTTTATCCACTTTGGGAAAAAAGATCACTTTAATGTAATATTCTTATTCTCCGCAAAAGACATTTAATGGCCTACTGCAAGCAAGTGAATGGCTGATTTTAAGAATAAATTCTGCTGACCATGAAGAAGAATTACATTTGAATTTCAGAAGTGGAAGCTCCTTCTGCTTGATGGAGAAACACTCAGGCACTGAGTAAACGATATATATATATATTTTTTTAATATGAGGTTGTGCATTGTTTAAATAAACTGCAATTTTCAATGTTAAAAAAAAAAAATACATACATGGATATTCTACACTAACAAACTGGTGTTAGTTGAAAACTAAATGCAAAAAAAAGGCCTCAAACAAGTTGAAAAGGACGCAGACTAAAATAAGGCCTTAAAACAAGTTTCAACATTCCGTACCGTTTTCCTCCGGCCCGGCTGCCTCCGGCGTCCCAAGTCGGGACAGCTCCTCCGGGGCTTCCGGGTAGATGATGGCGGTATCGCCTCGCTGGAGATACTCAGCGATGCTCACCACGTGGCTGTCGCTGTCGCCCAGCTTCCTCTTGGCAAAAAAGTCCTCAAACTCTGAAGTGCAATTGACGCTCTTGACTAAAGGGGAGAAGGGATAACAAACGGCAATACTTAGGATTCCTTTCTTGTCGCCGCTGAGACATGTCCTGTGCAAAGATTTTGGGGATATCGTGCTCCAAGTGTGAGGCGACACAAAGGAGAAGAGAGCAAAGCTCGAGTGGGAATGCGTCTAAATTATGGGCTCGCTCTGCGTGTCATGCTGCACTGCTAAAATAAGAATCGTAACCAAATCCAACTTGAAATCATAGAATAAGCAGTGGCAGAAAAACTTGAGCGAGTTAATTCGGTCGTGACTGCCAAAACACACGCGATTGCGTACACTCCTGAATTCATCAGTAGCAGAGCGCGGATGTCACGTTTAAGATAAGCGGAGGGAGGGATTGTGGCTTTGTTGCCTCCAGCCAAACCAAAATACATTACGGCAGTGGCTTGTGGTACCAAGACGACCGAACTTGCTAAGAAATCGGCGACCCTCATTAGTCCTCATCCGAGTGACATCTCTCGGAGGATCGATTGCGGCTAACAAGCCTTTTGGATGGCAAGTCAAGGTGAGCTTTAAAGCGCAATTCGTGACAACTTCACTGGCCAATTTGTAAAAGGTCAAGGTGGCAAATATTTGGTGATCTGGAGAAAAAACAGCAAATGTCATTGGTGCCAACGAATCCCTTTTAGCAGCCAACATTGCATCATTTACGCTCTTCATTAGACTTGTCCTTCCAAGCTAATTGCCGGAATTGCGCTTACGCTAATTAAACTGGCTCGTTATTTGTGAAAATGATGAATGTGATACATTTCAACCCAGCCCAGGAGGAAATTACCTTCTTTGCGACAAACGCTTGTCAAAAAAGCATAGAAACATTCCCCGCCCCCCATTTTATTCTATACCGTAGCCGCAATCTTGTGGATGAGGATTACATGATGGACAGGTGAGCATTTTGTTTGCTCTTCATAGATAGATTCATAGCACCAGAGAAAGAATTTCAATAGCAGGACACAATAAGCAACAGTTTGACTCACCTGTACCATTTCCAGCTATTTGCAAAGCGGCATCAGGGCCCAAAGTGTCGAAATCTTTTATTTCATCTGCACAGAAGAGTGATGCAAGAGGGGCGGGGATTGTGGAGGAAATGGACAAAGGGGGCGGAGTGAGTGCAAGCCAACAAAGATGAGACGTAGAAGGTGAGGGAGAAATCAAGGCACTGCTGTGCATGGCAGCTTTGCTTACCATGCTCAGTCAATACTATCACGTGGGCCAGGCAGGGACTTATTTACCTTTAACATGGCAACAAGCTGACATTAAAC
This sequence comes from Filicampus tigris, assembly GCF_054856515.1. NCBI lineage: Eukaryota > Metazoa > Chordata > Actinopteri > Syngnathiformes > Syngnathidae > Filicampus > Filicampus tigris. Next base: position 40,857,982 of record NC_141217.1, on the reverse strand, counting down.
AAAATATCCACCTGAGCAATTGTTGAGCATCAGCCAACATGCGGCTGGATCTCATTAGGCCCCGGCTGCGATGCCTCCGCGCTCCTCCACGCGCACGCAATGCCCCCTTTATCGCATGTGAACATTTTCATCCAAAGCTGTTAGGAGCAGTAGTGCACGCCACACACACACTAAAAAATAACACACCCCTGCGCCGCAAATTAAGAGTTGCGCGACCACGTCACATCACAAGACACCGGCCAATCCGATTCTACGCGCGGTGACGCGTCGAACGAGTGCGGGTTCTTCCAGGCATGCGGGTAAATGGCGCTGCAGACTGCCAGTGTGGCGCTGGCACAGGTGAGGTGCTTGTGAACTCAGGGACAAGCTCGTAAAACAGTGACCGGCCTCCACATTCTGTTGAATTGGACGTGCTTCCAAGAACACGGAGGCCCTGTTTTGTGCCTTAGTTTAAGTGGGTGTCACGAGGCGGCGACATCCCATGTCGCTCGGCATGCCACAGGCAGAAGGTGGAGCGAGTTGCGCCGGTCATAAAGTTTCTTGCACCGAAGCCAGTAGCAAAACGACTTTTTGTATTTTTAGCTGACAATGGACTTGATGGCAGTGTGGGCTGTGAACAGCCCCACTCTCTAGCTTCTGGGGTGTTTTTTTTTTTCTCTTTTTTTTTTTTGATTGCATGTCTGCCAAGCGGCATCAGAACCGCAGCTTGAGAATAAACGGCTTTTTAGTCGCATAAATCATGAGCAACAGATTGAAATATACCCACACAGCTCAGATTTCAGCACATGTGCGTGTCCTCGCAGGCCATGTTTGCTTTGGCTAATCAAATTTGGCTGCATTCTTTTGCCCTGACGCAAGGGGATGACCACTGGGATTTGCTGGTCCTCCTCTCTGCCCTGTTCGTGTTTACCTTGGAAAACATGTGTTATCTGCGGTCTGAAGGCGAGACCAGTGCTTCCAGCAGGAGGCTGGTCCACCTCTGGCACTGGCCAATGTGTCGCTGCGGTGAGCGAGGAAGGAGGGTAGTTCTCTCAGAAAGTGAGTGTTTATGTCCTGACATGGCAGCCAACACTTTTACATGGCATAAAAGCTGTCACAAGAGACGCGTGCGGGCCGCGGCTGCGGCTCACGGGGCAGCCGGGGGTGCGTTGCGTCAGCGTTAATTCACGGAAGGCCCGCACCTCGCGGAAGACCGAGACTACGGCGCACGCACAGCATCACACTGCACTGACGCCGTTTTGTTATGAAAACATTCCTGTTTTAATGGAGGCTCTCCGTTCTGCCTCTGAGCTTTGGCCCACATTTTCAGCAAAAAAAAAAAAAACGACATTTCGATTGTTTTAAATGGGAAGTCAACCCAAAACATTTCTTTACAATGATATGTCCCATGCGCCTTCACTAGTCGAAACACAGCATTCTGATTGAACATTGCGTTTGTGGAGAATGAGTTAGGTTGCAAAATCCACCCGTTTTTAGCCATCTCATGGGGCGGCCATCTTGCCACTTTCTGTCGACTGAAAATGACATCACGGTTGCTCTGGGCTCAGGTAGCGACCAATCGCGGTTGGCCTGTTTTCTGAAGCCGAGCCTTGATTGGTTGTTACCTGAGCCCCGAGCAACCGCGAGGTCATTTTCAGTCGACAGAAGTGGCAAAATGGCCGCCCCCTGAGATGGCTAAAAATGTCTGGTCTCCCCAGACAAAAACGGGTGGATTTTACCGCTTCACTCATATTCCGCAAACACAATATCGAGCAGAATGCCGTGCTGCGACTAGTAGGGCTGCGCACGGATTTTCTTGCAAAGAAAATTCTTGGGTTGCCCCCCTCTTGAAATATTTTGCATGCATCCTTTCACCATACCGCAGGAAAGACGCTTTGAGAAACCTCTGCAATTACATGTCCGATGGCAATGAAAATATGGCGCCGTGTTACGTTGCTAACTGGAGCGCAGGTGATTTATGTGCAAATGCCTGTCAGTGGCTGTGATGTCATGCTTTCCAGAAGACTGCATCCAGCCACACTGTGGGATGGAGGAATGTCAAGGACACGGCCAGATATAAGGCTCGGATTTGTCTCCTGGAATCACAGGAGCTTCCTGCCTTGAATGAAGTCGCCTCCAAAGTACATTAAAAGCGGCAAAAGTGATATTTTTAAGATTTCTCTGAGGCCAACCTCTCCAAGAAGGCCCCATTCAGCCTTGCGCGGGCCCGGTTTGAAGCTCCTGATAGGGCTCCAAATCAGCAGGACATTGATGTGTGTGTGTGTGTGTGTGTGTGTGAGTGTGTCGGTGCGCGTGCGCGTGGGGGGGCTGCTAGCTTATCTCAGGACTCAGTTATGTGTTGAGGTATCTGCGCAGACACTCAGGCACCGGCAAAGCAAGAGTGGGCTGGGAAACGCAGCAGCCGCAAGATTGGGAAAGCGACTCTAATGAACTTGACTTGCTCTCCCAAATATGTCAGACACTTTATCACGGCAGAAGCAGATTATGTGGGAATTGCAACATGGCTGATTTACAGACATTATGGCACCGCGGGTCTTTATCAAATAAACAATTGCCGTATGCAACGACGGCTTGTTTATCCTTTATCTTGATTTATTTACCCAACTGTCTTCTTCCCTCTATCCCTGAAGGATATGAACGGTTATTTAGGCTTTTTCCCTCCCCTAATAAATGTGCCACCTCCCCACCTCCAGTATTAAAATGTAAGCCCGCTGAACGTTCCTGGGTTCTTGGGCGCCGTGCATGGCTAGTTCATTAGCAGAAATGAATAGCAAAGCCAAGCTCATTTAAAAAAAGGAGCTGTCTTACATGACTTCTCGCCGCACTCTGTTCCTGTCACTCGCTTCCAAGAATCATTGACTCTTATTATACATGTAAATGGCTATCATAAAAATAAAAATTTCATTTAAGATTGCTAATGACTTTCTTTTTCAGCAGTCTGCCTTCCTTTAATGGTTCTACCCTGCCCCCTAATTAAAAGTATTTATCTTTCAAGCATCCGTGACTGGCGCCCCGGCAATCAGCGCCGTTCGACAAAAGAGCATAAGTCAAATTTGGGGGGGGTCACCTGGGAGGAAACGCGGCATCCGACGCTTAGATCGAGGGTGTCAGACTCATTTTTGTTTCCATCAGGGTGCCATTGGGACTGCAAAAGCATCTACACTATAGGTCACCTTATTTTTGTTCAAATGGGATTTGCTGGAAAAAAAACCCGCTTGCGATATCAGTTAAAAGTCAAGAAATTTGCAATTTCAGTCCAGCCGAAATGCAAAGGACATGGCCATTTATTGAGAAACGTGAATTGGTGTTTGCTTTCGTGGGCCACGGAAATTGATTGGGCGTCGGGCGAGAGTCAGGCCTCGACCCTTGAATATGACGCTTGCTACAGAACGGCGAGTGAGGTTGGGATGGCATCCACAACGCGTTTCATTGGTGGTCCTCCTTGCGAGGTCTTCATAGCCTCCGTTGTCTTAGCCCCCCTTTACCAAGCTCAATGATTTCTGGTGCCCGCCAGCCAGGGGAGTGCCACGGAGGCCTCGCCATCAGACCTGGCTCCAGCCTTGTTTGCTCGACACTTGGCTGCATTTGTTTAAGTCCACACGAGCGCCAGATGGGAGGGGTTTACCGCGTAAGATGATAGCACAAGCGGCAGCATGTGCACATAAAGAATCTGCCAGTCGGATTAGGGGAGTTGAGTGATGAGCAGCTCACCTGAACGCCACACATCTGGCGGCTCAAAGTCAACCAAATGCAGCTGGAGCCTCAAACCGGTGTACGGTGTCAAATTTTTAATTAAAAAAAAATAGGAGCCAAGTGTGACGCGCGCTTCTGTGGCCCCTCCCCCTCCCTGGGTAACCAACCAATGAGATGATGACATGCGCTGACACTCACCGGTACCATCCACTGAGGCACTCAGCATGTCGCTGTCGGGCCAGATGTGCTCCACTCCGCTGTCCCTCATCTCGTCGTCCTCCTCCTCTTTGGTGGGCAGCCCGTGGCTCTCGGCGCGCGGCGAGGCGTCCGCGTTGACCGGGCTGGCCGGGCTGCCGGTGCCGTTGATCAGCGGGTCTTCCTCCGACACCTGCAGCTTGTCGTCCTCCTCCGTCTCCGAGCTGGTCTCCACCACATTCTCGTAGTTGAGAGCTGTGAAATACAGGACGTTAGCGTTAAATGGGCGGGGCCGCTTATTCCTGCGACGCACACTGCACAAACGGAACATTCGACAAGGATTTCAACATCTTTTGGAAGCTATAAAGGTCCCGCGTCGCCGCTTGGCCCAAAGCATGGCTAACGCCCCAATTACAGGAGTGGAATCTGCGACGGGCAGACAGCTGCCGGTGCGATGTGGGCCAAAATAGCCGCTAATTTCTCGTCCCGCTCACATGCCTCGCATGCCAGCGTGCTGCACCTTCCACGCCGGCTCTGCGCCGCGGCGTCGCTGTCACATTTCAGATGCTTAACATAGCACGAGCGGCACAACCGAGTGGCGTCGACTACGCTCGTCCTTGCGTGGGGCCAGCCATGAGCATAAAATACAAATGTTTCCTAACGTGTAAAAGCGCTGAGACGCAACAGGCCTCAGTTCTCAAGACTGGGACAAGGACACACACACACACACACACACACACACACACAGCTACATTTTTGGGACCACTGTGTAAAAGAGTAAAAGGGACAAAACTCAACGGTCACTGATATTTAAGAAAAAAAGAAAAAAAAGTCATATGCAGTCACCAAGAGGCACCGTGTTGTGTTGTATTTCTCCCATTTCGAGGGCTTCAATAAATGTATAAGAGGCCGCCTCTTCCCACGGTGAAGTCCGTGCATGACACTTGTGTTCCCGTTCTACATATGAAAGGCTAAACCCCCCACGGCCCCCTCCAGGCACGTATGACTGGCTGGTCCACACTTGCCTACATCCAACAACTGCACAACAGGTGCAAATTAAAATGAAAACGGGGCTTTGAGGCGGGGTCGGGGGTGCGGGCGTCTGGGATTGCGCTGACCTGCTTCGAATACCAATCGGCGGAGGAAACAAAACCCTTTCAAGAGGTGTGATCACAAGGGTTTAGGCAAGTTCAGACTCAGTAATGCTGCTTGTGATGACAAAAAGGGCAATGGTGACCTGCTAGGGAGGGAGATGGGGCGAGTCGCGGGGGGGGGGTGGGGGGGGCCTGGGCCGGTCAGGGTTCTCCTGGGTGGTCCAAATCTACCTTGGCATAGTTGATCCTGAGCCTTTGCCGCACACTGCTCCAAAACAACACAATTATACTTGAGGAATTCAAGAAGGAATTTGCCGGCCAACATCTCCAGGAGAGTTTTCGGTTCGGACAAAAGGAGCGGAAGGCTCGAACCGACCGCATCTACAGATGCCGATTCAATGACAGCCTGAGAATGACATTATCTACGGGCGGCGGAAAGGTTAGGGAGGTCGCGAAGGGGCCCATTGTGTGCCGCCGAAAGCAACGAGGGCGCAGCTCTTTGTTGCGAAAGCGACTTCTACTCCCACGTGAGGAAGGCGGCGCACCGCCCGCCCACCTTCCGCACAACAAACTTGAAGAAAAGTGGTGCTTTCACTTCTTTTTGTCACCACTTTGTCTGCTGCTGCACGGGGGCGGCCAACTGTCTTGCGAAACTACAGCCGGTGCCATCTTCCCCGAGCGTCAGCTGTCTGTCTTGTCAAGGCACGACATGCGCCACTAACGTGCAGAAAGACGCCTTTGTTAAGGTGCCACCGCTGACGAGTCGCTCATCCGCCGCCATTGTGCTCGGCAACAAAGTAATTCTAACCTACCAACATTTCGCAGGCCGTCATTTTGGCACCCTCGTCATCATCCTTTTGTGGCGCGGGCGAGCGGGGAAGACAACGATGTTTACTTCTCCGCTCGCTCATCTCACCTTGGTGTCAAAACACCACGGAGGCTGCATAAAGTGCTACCTGCATGGCTGCGCCACTGATTCTGTTGACGTGTAACCGTTGGCTTGGCGCTCGGCACAGTATATCTGACACCGGGCTTTCACGAGGCCGCCATTAGAGGCTCTCTTGTAAGCGGAGCGCTGCCGCTCTATTGATCGGGGCGCTGACGCTGACAGTTTCTTTCATTTTTCTCATTTCATTGAATAAAGACACAGAAAGCAGACGGAGAAAAGGCGTCAAACACCCGTGGACCTTCTTCGGAACAAAAGGGCGGCAGGTTTGGACGAGAAACACACCGCGCCGCCAATCAAAAGGGCAAGCGCTTTGCGTCGGGCACTCCCCGGCAGTTGCGATGCCACATGCCGCATTGGGCGCTTCCGTCATTGGCAGAAATCCACAGCCATCAACGCTGTAACGCATTTGTTTGACCAAATCAAACGAAGGGATTCAGAGTCAGAAATGCAACTTTTTTCCAAAGCCAAAGATCAGCAAGCTTCACCGTCAGGTGAGCGCTTTCCTCCCGGGCGTGCGAGTTCAGAGGTGCTGCACCTGCACTCTGCAGCGCTAACAATGATAATCACATTTATTTAAGCATCCCAAGGTGCGGTTAAGTGCCGCAAGGAGACTGCATTTCCTGCTCTGGAGCCAGCCGGGGAGAGAGAGAGAGAGAGAGAGAGAGAGAAAGAGAGCGCTCTTCCTTCTCATGGGGCGGTGGTAAGAGGTGATGGCCGCGAGGTGGAATGACTAACACCCACGCTGTAATGCTAACCCCGGCTGACTCTTTAGCCGAGTGTCGAGGCTTAGCTTCGGGTGACACACTTGGCCTCCTACGCCGATAATGAGCCCGGACATTCTCCCTATTGGACCGTAACTGCTCGCGCTCGCTGGCTGTCTCATGAATGTGAGCCAAGCGGATCACCTGGATAGCTACGAGCGAGATGTGGGGGGCGGGTGTAACGTGGCATTAGTCAGTCCTGGTGTGTGGGGGAGGGCACCAAGGTGGAGGCGAGGTCGCTGCCTCGTGGCTACGACTGGCAGAAGTGGATTTTTGCTGTGACCTTTTGTCTGCCACGGCTCCTTGGCTACTCCTCACTCGGCTGTGCGATCAAGCAAATACAGTGAAAAATAAATAAAGAAAGAAATCGATAGACAAATAAATAAACACATTGAAAGAGAGACACTGCAACCTGGCAAGAGGGAAACGCCAGATAAAGAAAGGAGCCGGCAAACTTTCTCAGATTACAATTTAGAGAAAAAGGGAATTGTCAAGTTGCCGACAAAAGTGAGTGTTTGGATGTTTGGTGTTATCTGGTCTGGGAATGAGGGCACGACAGAGCACGGGGGCCACAAGGGGGCCAAGTCGCTGAAAGGAGGGAGGTCGCGGGCAAACAAAGACCCTGAAAGGAGACAGCCAGAGCAAAGGGAGGCGGGGTGCCGGCGTGCAATGAATGGTGAAAACTCAGCCGAGTGTAAATGCAACCTGGGACTGTGCGTGCGCCTGCGCCTGCGCCTGGGCCTGGGCCTGCGCCTGCGAGACGCAGTGTTCGTAAAGAGAGGCCAAGTAGCGTCGCTGAAAAGTGGAGTCAATTCCATTTAGAAACTTAATACAACTTTGAGAGAAAAGCAGCAAAACAAGTAATTGCAATGCTTTGTTTCTTGGTGATGTGTGTGAGCCCATCCAATGGCAAAACAACATTAACATAAAGTAACTTGCTGGATGTTCAGACTGGGTCGAAAGAAAGGCACCAGTGACTAATTCCATTAACGTTCCATTAATGTGCCGAGCAACAGGCAGGGGGTGTGTTTAGGGGGGGGGGGGGGGGTTGTATATATGTTTCCTTTGCGTGTGTGTGTGGGTGTGGTTCCAAATAAGGATGATGGTTTGCTCAACAGCTCAGCGGTACCACCTTTACATCGACCAACCATCTGTGACCCGCCTTCCATAAGTACAATCAACCCCCCATTTGTGCAGAAGCCCCCGCGCGCCATCCACCCGCCCACCTCCACAACACCGCACGCCTACTGACACCCCCTCCCCACCCCCCAGCACCACACATGAACCCCTTTCCTCCTCCCTCAGTTCATGGATGTTCCCGCCTCAAACAAATGTCCCCCAACCCATTTCCAGCCCCACCTCCTCGTCCTGCTGGTCACACAAGGAAAAGAATAAAAAAGGAGACACAAAAGCTTCCCTGGCTGCCCTCAGGACCCCGAGGCCTGCCGAGAGGAGGAGGAGGAGGAGGAGGAGGAGGAGGAAAAGGGGCAGGCTGGCGAAGGGGGGGGGGGGGGGGGGGCTAGTCGTCATGAGGCTGGCAAAGCTTTTTCTTCCTGCTCAGGTAAGATCCACTTCACCTCCTGACTGTACTATTACATGCATCAAGCAACAACACGAGGGGGTTCAAATTAGAAAATTTAATTTATTTGATAATTTCCCAGAATAATTAGAGTTAATGTGGGTTAATTAATATGCAAATCTCTCAGCAGATGTTCGTCAGGGAGGCCAAGAAAAAACAGCCCCCGTCTACCTTCGCCTAGCCGCCTTATTGGCCCGTAATTACTGTAACTAACCAAATGTACACACGGCAAGAAAACAACAAGCTGGAAACGGCAGATTCGCATGAAAGGAAGCGAGTGGCATTTTGCTCGCTGCAATGAAAGCCCCGTTTACTCGTGTACTCATCATCAGTACAACATGTGCATTGGAGTCACAGACAGAAAAAGGCACATTGCACAGTGCACCGGCATCATGGCGTTTACAGCCCCCCGCCCCGAAAAATGGGCATCACTTTGAAAGTGCAAGCAGTCCATGTGTGCTCAAAGACACATACACCTCAGACCCGACATGGCGGCACGGAGGGCAGCTTTCTAGATAGACAACGCTTGTCAAAACACACGCCGGGGCGGCGGAATCTGCTGACTTGGATGCGGATCGGGTTGAGGGGGTGCCAAATTGATGGCCGCCGCCCTGTCCCCTTGCTGAGTATAAAACCTGTCTGTGTGTGCTCCCCAGGAGAGCTGGTGTAGCCTTGCAGCACTTTGAGCCACCCTGATAACGCATCTGCTTCAACTCAGTGTTTATGAATCATGCTTATCTGTGCGCCGATTGCTACGACGCGCCAGTGCGCCAGTGCGCAAGTGTGCGTGGCTGAGAATGGACCTGTGTGTGTGTGTGTGTGTGTGTGTGTGTGTGTGTGTGTGTGTGTGTGTGTGGGCGTGTGGGGGGGTGTGTGCGCGCGTGCGGGGGGTGTGTGTAACTTTGTGTATTTACTTGGGAGGAGAGCAACAAGCCAAAGACAAAAGGGATGAATCTCAGGGAACTTCCAGCCAGAGACATAAAAAGAGAAATCACTATCCATGTCAGATGTTGAATTTTTGGAAGGTCCTTCTTGGAATCAATGGAAATGAATATTCATTTAAGGGATTAATTGATCCATTTGTACATCGCCATGTTTGTAGGTTGCAGTGGTGTGCCACATGCCCCGCATCATCATTCAAGCTATTTCCTGTATTTTATTATATCTCGTTTTCTGGATTTCATGAGATTGTGCTTCTGACCCAAATGTTGTGATCAAGGGATTTATATGTATGGTTTCTTTTTATTTATTTATTTTTTCATAAAATATCAATGAAATCTACCAATCCCTCTTCCTGTTTTGTACAGAAAATAATCTACCAAAAAAAAAGGAGACATGCAAGTATATGCAAATACAAACATAAGCAATCATTGTAAAATTAATTTTTGCCAAGACTGATTAGAAGCTTTAATAAATCTATGTACAGTGTTGCAGAAATCTGATATTATAAATATATTGGGCTCCCTGTAAAATTAATTATAAAGCTGTGGTAACATATTGCACTGCCAGGACAGATTACTGTATTTTTTTTTTCCCATGAGCAGAACCTGGACAGTAATTACAGACTCAGACTAGCGTTTGATGCTATGTTCCTTCAGCCGTAGCGCACAAAATGAGACGCAAGCAGATGACGTTTCTCACACATAAGACGCATGCATTTTGGAAGAATTAACGGTGGCGTTAAGTTCATTTTTGGATGACGGAAGAATCCTGCAAATGCAAGATGGTAGCTTGCATTGTGTGTACGGAAGCCACGAATGAAAGTCTCATTTGAGGTTGAGCAAGGCGTGTACGATGCCACGTGTACGGCTTGGGTTCTGGCTGAAAGGGAAGACCGTTAATATGTGCAAGCTTCCTTCGCCTTTTTAACTCAAACACCAAAACTGTTGATCTGATTTGATCCGACCAAGGCTGCATTCCTGCCTCACGACACAAGGCCAGCGCTTATCTCGGCATGAATAGAACCCGAGTGCTAAAAACAGCGTTCACACAACCTGTTGTTCTGAGGTGAGTGAGAGAACAGAAAATGTCCTGCCATTGTGGATGACAGCGAAAACCGTGAAAAACCATGCGACCGCGAAGGCCGCCCGCTGGTGTCAAACTATTAGTTACCAGGTTAATCAATGCACTGCGTGCATGTGTATGTGTGTGTGTGTGTGTGTGTGTGTTGCGGAGGACAGCAAGTCAAGCAGGGACCTCAGATGGACTAAAGATACCAGGCAGAATCAACCAGTTGGGGGGTTGGGGAGCAAGGTTCCAGGTTAGGGGCCGCATGAGGGTAGGGGGATCTTCTGTTTCCTCTCTAGATTGACTGAGCCAAACCGGCGGCCCGGGGCCTCATTCACATGCTAATGAGAGTGTAAAATCACATCTGTTACTCACACACACACACACACACGCACGCTCACATTTGGTGGTCTGGACCCTCTTAACCAACTTCCAAATCAGCTGTCCGGCAACTAGACGTGAATGTTTAGCAATAGCAATAGCTCAACGTTAGCCGCAGAAAAAGCTTAAAAACGACAGACGTTTGTGTTTGTTTCTGGCTATCCATGCATTTCCATGTACGCATCATCTGCACCGGAGGGTTCTTTTTTTGGTTGTTGTTAAACAATGCAAACTAGATTGATTTTTGCTGAAATTTGCGGCTTTAATAACTCGACCGTGTGCGCGCGCTAGCGGCAAGGTGCGGCAGGTGCGGGCCGTCGGCAACGTGACACGACTTAACCTCTCTCGCCATCTCGGTTAACGGCATGAAGAAGCAGCGCCGAGGCCCGGGCCCCAGAGCCTAGCGTGTGTGAGTGGGAGGAAACGAGCGCAGCTTTTTCTTTCCCTTTTCCCGATCATGCACCTGTCTTTCCTTTGTAGCTGCAGGAGGGCCAAAAGCAGACTTTTAATGACACTGCGGCGTGACGCAGGAGGTGGGACACCCGGGGCGCTTTGAGTCCACCTTAATAAGACAGCCAGCATGTTTAAGGTTGTGACCCCTAACACGTGCTCCTGTTTGATCACGTCAGACCTGAACATCCCACTTTCCTACAACGCGCAAGAACAGTTGCCACGTCGGATCTTTAACCCTTTGCCAGGTGCCCTTTGTGCGTATGCGCGCATTGTTATCGGACGTGCCGGTCTGGTGTCACAGTCTGAGAAACTCCCTCCTTGCTCAGATGAGCGCTTACATCATTGAGCAGCTGCACTGCTGTGCTATGCTGCAAAACAAACGCCTTCTCTCTCTCTCTCTCTCTCTCTCTCTCTCTCTCTCTCACACTCTCGCTCATGCGCACAGCTACCCCAGGGTTCAGCCTCGCCATGTTCCTGTCAATCCTGCTGTTTTTGATCAGCGGATTGAAAGCGGCGCTCAGGTACTCGGGTGACGGCGAGGCGCTAATTAGCTTGGCAGGCTAATTGAGGTGTAGATTACTCTGACTTATTTGTTCTTGCTGCTCTTCAGTCCCTCGTACCTCGGCCCTAATGACCAATTTACCTGCCATGTTGTCATGTTAAAGGAGGTTGCTTGCATAATCAAAAAAGGTTGCGCTGGAGTTCCGTTGCCACATGCGGAGCGAGCATCTCTGGGATTCCCGGGCGCGAGGAAGCATGCTTTTCTAAACCCTGAAGGAGAGGATGGCGAGCATACATAATTCCAGAGGGGAAACAATTCAGTAATGAAAGAGCATGTCGTTAAGAGCACGGCTAGGCTTCCAGGAGAGCCCCCCCCCACCCACCCGCCCCCCCAACACTAAAATGCGATTTCCTCCATCTTTTGTCTTCAGGACACTATTATTAGTAGAGCAACTGCGTGAACAACCACGTCCCTCCCGCCTGCATCCGTTCTTTAACAGCAATGATTGCACAAAAATATTGGCCTAAGCTTTCATTAACAGACTCATTGCACCTGCTTGGCGAAATGGGAAGAGGTGGAAGTAAGTGGTATCAGTCTTAGTTTGAGTGTTTTTCTAATTCAGGATATTTGTCGGGTTCATCATTACAAATGTCACTCTGAATATTGCGTTGAAAATATTCAACAAACGATCCAATTTGAAGTCAGTTAGTAGTACAGGTGAACAGGATATCAACACAAAATCTCTCCGTTGGTCAGTCATTATTATTTCAGCTCGGCCCGGTCCGTGCTTACTCGGCGCTTACTATGTCACATATACGCATATACGCAGAAATAAAAGTGGACTTAAATTCACTTTAATTAGCTGACATTTTTGGGGGGGATTTTTCCAATTCTAGTTATTGTTATTTGTTTTGTTTTGTCACCGAGAATAACGGCAAGCAACTGGCACTTTGTCTTTGCCACTGTGAGTAAGAGGCAACGCAGCAGTGAACCGTGTCTCATTGTTGCTGATAGTGAAGTCCAAAGCCCCCCAGTGGTCATCCTGACACCATATAAGGGCAACAATTTACAAGCGGGTTGACAAGAGCCACAGGTGCTACTACTCCACCTGCGTAAATGAGCTCTCCGCGATCTCGTCAGCAGGTAAACGAGATCTCGGAGAGCTCATTTAGAGAGGTGGAGTAGTAGCACCTGTGGCTGAAGCCAAACTGCGGCAGAGTTTCTTTTTGGACCTGAGTTTTCCACTTTGGATCCAAAGTCCTCAAGCATTATTAAAGGTCAAAGCTGTGACCAAGTCCCACCTATCTTTTTCCCATCATAATGTGTATTTAATCTACCAAGTAAAGGCTTTAGAGGCATAAAACTGAGAGGATGGGAGCCCAGCACTCAGTCAGAGAGGAACACAGGAGTCCGGGTGAGACAGGAGACTCGGAACTGAGCGCTTTTCATCTTTTCTCTCTTGGTCCCCTTGGACAGAACGCTGCCAACGGAGGGGTCTTTTTAAGCACGTACCTGATAAGGAAACATGCACGAAGGAAAATTAGCTCCCTCCCTCCCTCCCAGCTTGGTGAAGACCCACTCCTCTTTTGAAGACCAGATACCGTCCCTTTGATCCCTGCCGATCGGGCTTCCAATGGTGATTAACACCTTAAAACGGGTCATTACGGAGGGCGACAGAGATGGATCAGAAGGCGCCACTCCGCTTTTGCAATCAAATGCTTCTCTTTTCTGACCTGGGAGGACAGCGGCAGCTTAAGTTTCCTTTTGCTCATCAACGGGGGGGGAAAAAAAAACAAAGAAAAACACCATTAGAAAAAAACAAACAGTGCCCCCTACCAGCACGACCCAGTGTGCTAGCACAATAAGCGCTGGACCGACAGCACTCTCAAAGTTGCCAGGCCTTCCTGTGCTGCACGAGAAGTAAACGGTGCACCAGGGGACCACTTTCCCTTTCCTTCCTCATCTCATTTTTCCCCTGCCACTGTTTGTTGTTTCAGGTAGTGCAAACAAAGCATCTCGCAGCAACGTTCTCATGTCGATGACATGACCCCCGACCACAGGAGCACCTCCCTCAGACATTCGGAGATGAAGTTTGACCGGACTTTAGACTCGTCCCCTCCCTGTGCTCGAATTGAAATAAGCTGTTGCACAACTACTCAGTCTCCATGGTAACAGTCAACTAGTTGATCATGGGGGGTTGGCTGACGTGGAGGGATCTCCTTTATTGATGTGACCGGTTCCAACACGGCCCTTTCCTCCGTTCATCCTTCGCATGACAGGTGTGACCGAACCTACCAAAAGGAGCCAATCAGGCGTTTTCACACTTTGACTCGCCCCCTGAATGTGCCCACCGCCGCCTCGCCACTGTGCCTCGTGCCTGTCCACTGCTACAAATTGGCTTCCAACAGAAATATGAGGCGTCACCGAGCCATTAGAAGGACAGAGACTTGAAGTCAGCCCGGGAATTATGTGACAAAGTGCGACAATCAGCCGGCCATTATCTCCGGCAGCAAAGTCACATCTTCAGCTCGCATCAACATTAGCTATTTTTATTCACTCCCTTGAACGAGGCATCTTCATCACACGACAGGCAGAAGGGCCCCAATTAAACAATTTGTATTATGCTGGCCATTTCTCACTGCGCGCCACCATCAGGCTGGCGGATGTACTCCATGGCCGGCTTAAATTGTGGTTTCGACTTCCTGCTCAATCACGTAACAAACTGGAGCAGAACTATTTTTCAAAGGAGTCAAAGATTGGACATTGGAACCTAGGTGCCGAGAAAGAGAATGCTGCGAAAGCAGGCCTCTGGCCCTGACAGCTGCTTCCTTTTGGGATTCCTGGAGTTACAACACTGTCACTTCGCCTCCCTTTTCTGGCCAAACAGGACGCACACTTCAACCGTGGAACCGTGGAACAGTTGCGACACGGCAACTTCCAGACATCCAGAGCGGCGCTCCCTCACCGGGCAACTTGAGCACACGAGGCCGCGCACAGCTGGCGTCACCTCTCCTGTCCGTCCCGCTGCCGCCCCCTCAAGTCTCACAGAGGTCAACTTGAAGTCTGTTTTGAAAGCATCTCGAGCAAGGGTAGCCATCCCGTCTGCCGACATGCTGAACGGACACGCTGACAGACACTTAGTGCCGGCGAAGACATTTCAGCGTGCACAAGCTATTGCAAGGACGACACAATCGGCGAGCCGGCTGGCGCTGAGAGGGCCGCCCACGCCTCATCGGCCATACTTAACGTCGTTATACAGCGCGCGTAGATTTCCACAACACGGCGTCACCGCCGGACACCCGAGCAGTGCGGCGATTGCTCTTAAAAAGGCAGCGGCCTATTCGATTAGCAATGCTCAATTAACGACAATTTAGACGGCACAGAGGAAGTCGGACCCGAGAGGAGATCAGGTGGCTCGGCGGTGGCGTCGTGCTGAGCCTGTGCGCGGGAGATAAGAGCAGTGTGCACGCAGTCGGCCCGAGGCCCATTCCAGAGTATGTGTGAGAGGGGGAGGACATGTGCTCGTACAAAGATTTGTGTGTGTGTGTGTTGGCGTGGACGACACATGAGAAAGGTGCTTGACGGCGTGAAGCGACTTATCTCTCATTACGGCAAACAGAGCAGGAAGATGCTCTCTTCCAAACAATTAGAGGACACGCTGCTGCGGTGGACACGATGCCCGCATGCTAGTTCAAACAGCTAACGAGCTGCACGCGCTTTTCCGCCCTGGCGCATGTGACTAGCGTCTTCAAAATTGCAGAATGACGAATTGGGAAAATGGATGTCTACTCGCAGCCAAACACAATGAAGCAACTCTGGCCTCGACAAACAAGTGAGTGCAGCAAGAAGGAGGATGATGAAATAGGAGTAAAGGTGGCTTGCGGGAGGATAAAGAAAGTGACAACACGTGAAACCGAACCAAAGCTGCTCTTTTGTCCTCGCCGCGCACGTGTGCGCGAGCGCACGGAGCAGCCAGGTTGACTTTCACTTTGCATGTCGCTGCGCATCAACGTGTCGGCTGAATGGCTGAAAGGCAAATGTCGAGTGACAGGCCCCGGAGAGCTCGCTGCCCTGGATGTTGGTGCTCGCCCTTGATGGCGGCGAGAAGAAGATGAATATGTTCTATGTGGCCATAGAGGGAGAGGGAAAAGAGGATTTGGCGGCACCCGAGTGTGTCTGACAGCTTGAAGGGCCGGAACGGCGCGCAAGCCGACACCTTGGTGGCTCCCGGGTGCATACGGGAGCCTTGTTCAAGAGGAGGAGCAGCAATACAATCTTGCAGCCAATGTATTTGTATTTATTGTGACACACCTTGCCGCTGACGCTCTGGGGCCCCTGAGGGCTAATGGAACCGGCGCCTTGCACACAGAGACTCTTCCAGGTACAAGTCCCCGCTGATGCCACTTCCAGCCGATGCAATTTAATACTTGAGGATGACGTGCTCAGGCTCCACATGGAGTGCGGAGCTGCCAAGAGAAGGCGCCGAGCTCCTTCCTTCGGTGGTCAACCGGTGCGGGATGCGGGATTTGCAAGTCAAAAAAATGTGTAAAAATCAAAAAAGGTGAGGCCCGAAACCAACTACCCGGGCCTAGGCCTGCTGTGTTTGCAGACGCGTCCACCGGCATGGCATTTTCTCATCCTACCTGGATGAGGTCCCTCGGTGCGTAGTCACAAGGGCAACCATTGGACGTTAACGGCAAACGTGCACACGAAACTAGGTGTGCTCCACTGCCACTGCCAAGCTGAGCTGCAACGCGCGGGCGGGCTGCCTGAATTTCATCACGCACGTGTCGAGGTGGAGGACGGTTCTGATCAAATCCAAATGACTCGAATAGCAAGAAGCAAAGGTAGAAAACTGACTTTTGATTCAGCGGCACCTTGCCTGGTGTTTTATTGTTTGGCAAAACACCGATGCACTTGCCCACCTACGTAACTGGCTGGCAGCTAAGACACCACCTACGTAACTGGCTGGCAGCTAAGCCACCACTCTTACCTGCCCCCAGCCTCCACTTCAAGGACAAGAGTATAGGGAGCAGAGGGGAGTGTTTCTTAAGGATGAGTTCTTGGGTTTTAAACAAACAGGCCCCTCCTGGTTCCCTCAGAGGAGAAGTGGACAAAGCCACGGCTGAGTGGCAGAGAAAGCAAAGAGCCCTCAATGGTGGCGATAACTCCTTGCCTTTTGTTCAAGCATAGGTATGATGCCAGTGGCAAGGGGGGAAACAGGGAGGGGTCGGTCTAGGTGAAGTACCATCCAGCACCACTTAAAGCTGCACCCTCAACACTAAAAATAGCTACCGCTACTCGGAGGGGAGGGAGAATGAAGAAAATAAAGCCTGCGCGCGAGAGTGCCATGCACACGTGCGTGCACGTACAGCGACGCTACAGTGAGACAAAACAGTGTCGGAGCTTGACACCAGAAACCAAAACTTTGTCCGACTGTGTGCTTAGGTGTCGAACATCTTATCAGGCGCTCAGGGACATCTGTTGGAAACTCAGCTCAGGATTGCACCACTTCCTGACATTCCATGATGGAGAGTGGAGGGAGGGAGGGAGGGCAAAGAGGAAGTAGGGAGGAGGGACGGCCATGTCGAGGTCTTCCAATAAGGGATTATGACACGGATCATAAATATACTCAACCTTATAAATATTTGAGCGCGGCTACTCCTCTTGCTTAATGTGCTATACAGCACTAATTAAGCTGCCATCTGATAGATGCCACAGCGTAATGATGGGGTGGTGGGATGGGGGTGTGCACGGTACGGTGAGGGAGGGGCCAGTGGTGGTGGTGGTGGGGGGGGGGGGGGGGGGGGGGTTCACCGGGGACATGATGTGATCGGGTGACGAGCAGCCGTGGCTGGGGACGGAAATATCATCCATATTGCAAGCTTTATAATAATGATGGCAATGCTAATGATGAGCTGCTACTTCAATTAAAACCGCTTACTATGGGGGCGACCCAAGAGAAGAGCCCCGCCCCCCAACCGCCACCACCTCTGACACAGTTTTAGTAGAATAATTTCACCTGTCTGATGTCCGAGTTTAATTGGAGGTCTAATGTTCCAGCACGTAGCGGGAACTCTTCTCGCTTGACCCGACGGGAGCCAGTCAAAGATTCTAATTCAAGCTCTTTATTTTGGAGGGTGGTGACAGCTGCCAACAATAGGCATAAAGGGAGGAAAGGCGGCCTCTTTGTCACACTCTTATTAAGAAGAAAAAAAGTCTATGCTGAGAAGTCAAGTCTTTCCAACGCGCCACAGAGTGACCCCGTCGATTCTTGCGAGACCCGAGACTGACTTTTCCCCTGGAGTTCAACACGTGAAGCCATTGTCCGCTGAACCCGCCGAGAAGCCTTCGTTGAGCCAGGCGGAGCTGGAGACGTCCTGACTCCGTGATTCGGCCATAACCAGATGAGCCATGCGGATTAATTATGTGATAGTGGTTCTGGCCGTCTGCCACAAAGTGATTGGGGCTCTCAGCTTGAAGGGGCGGAGGCAAAAGTCAGGCTCCTTCAGGTACTTTATTCAATGAGTGAACTGCAGAGCTGCGCTGGAAGGGAAGCATCATTCCACACACAGGCACGCACGCACATGCGCGGCTGACCCGACACGCTCATATCGCTGAGCAAACACGCATGCCAAGTAGCCAATGATTGCGTTTACCTAAGATAAGGTGAACGATGCCTGTTGATAGCCAGAGCCGGATAACCTGAGCGTACATGGAGCGTCGCAATCCAACGGTGGCGTCAGAACATGCGGGAGGACCCGAACAGCAGCAGGATCCGCACACACCAAAGCAATTTACTGCGGGCAGGGTGCAATTTGGATGGCAGGAGGTGACCTACGAGGGCTTCAAGATCACCAGTGAGTTCTTTGGCTTCTCAGGTCAGCTCCGATTTAAAGTAGTGCCATATTGACCAGAGTTGAAGGCCGCGTTTTGAATTCATGCTCGACCTAAGCAATCCGAGTATTGCTGGAGTGAGTGTAAGAAGGTTATCAATTCAGCGTGCTTGCCACATATGTCATGTTCCACCCCCCCTCGTCCTCCTGCATGCGACCTGAGATGGGCCCCCAGCAGAATTGTGGGTAATTTTTTTGCTCACATGCCACGCCGTCGATGGCGGCGCTTTTTTGAGGTGAGAGAAAGTGACAGCGCCGACTCTCCAGGGCAAAGCTTCCCAGTCGAGTGGATCGGCATCGTGAAAATCACTTATGAATAGTCATTAAGCCTTCGTTACTGAGCGCCTGCGAGCCCGCCACTTCCTGCCTGGCGTCCTCGCAAGGTGCGTCATTTAATTGCCCAATGATCCCCCCCCAATGTATGACTGCACATCGCATGGCAAGACGAAGGCTCAGTCAGCCCTGGGCCTCCGCATATTCTGACCATCTGCTGGGTGTTGTTCAAAAGGAGATTCGCAGGCCCGGAAAACGTCAGAGTAAAAACAGAAGTAAGGAAGTCGGTTTCGTATTTGCTGCTATTGTCATGCTGAGGCCGCAAACCTCGTGGCGGTGCTTCTTCGCTTGTTTTTTTTTTTTCTGTTTTGCAATCCGTCAGGGCCACGAGCGGACCCGTATGGCGCCAAATAAAAGGCTCTATCTATTTTGCCCCGACCTCACAGTGTCACAAAAAAGCTTGCCGGCTACCAATTTTTTTTGTGCTTTGTCACACAGCCACGTTTCTGGTGTAACGACATTCAAATCAGCGGGGTTATCAGTCAGGTGCACTTTGCTTGGGGCGGAGCAAGCATTGTGTGTCAGCTACCAGGGGCATTTATGCGCTGCCTTTATTTGCAGAGCAATTTCATCCTGCCGGCGTGCGTGGAGGATTGAGCTCGCAGTCTCGTCTCGCCTTCAAATGTGGCAAATCAGTACAGTCGCCCCCTTTGACACCAAATGCAGCACGATTATAGAGTCGATGCAGCCTTAATAAGCTAAATAATGAGGGAATTGCCAAACTACCCCAGCGCCATTATGGCCCAACAATAACGCAAGGAGAGCGTAAACCAGTGTCGGGCAGAAGGTAGGCGGCGAGGAAATAATGAGGCTACTGTGGAAGTAATGTTGTCTCTATTGTACGCCTGTGTAAAAGGCCGATTCTTAACACGAGCAGCAATAAGCCAGTCGGAGGCTTGTGGAAGAATGGTGCACAGAGCGGCGCTCTCTCTCGCTACTTCACCCCGCTCGCCGCCTTTCTATCTGTGCTCGACTCAGTGACAGCCAGCGACGGCGGTGGCTGGCAGCGCCTGCCGTCTTCAAGGCGAGGGGATGAGCTGCAGGTGTGCCAAACTTGTAAACAGGCGCAAATGACACATTTTCCCACCCCACGGCAATGAGGTCACAGAATAATTGCAGAATGGTAATTGTCAGCATTGAGGCGGAGGAGGATTCGGCGTCCACGCGATGGCAAACACATTTCGGCCGCACAAGTCGGCATGCCCCAAGTTGCGCCGATGATATTGCGCCTAGCATCGGCTGCGGCTACATCCAGCTGTTCAAAGAGCAGCGAAGGAAAGATGAGGAAGATAAACGATAATCGCCGTTTCGCTGGCGCTGGAGACGCTGCCCGCTGGGTGGAAGGCGGGCATCGATAAATGGCGTTAGCTACCTTGAGAGGGCCCGCCTGGGCTCGACCGCTGTGATTGTGTACACGCATTCTGAAGTGACAAACTACCTGGATGAGGTCCCTCAAACTGTCCGGCCGCACTTGCGACACAACACAGGTGCATAATTCAACAGGCGTGCACGTGCGGCACTGAAAGAGCGCTCGGTGGTCGCCGCTTGGCAGGACTGCATCCAGGTGGCAAGCTATGAATGCGGACCTCTGTGAGGCTCCATAGAGCCGCGAGTGTCTGCAAACAATTCAACACATTCTTCCAAACAGATGCGTTACATCGTACACATGTTTCGGAGATGTCGCAGACCTTTGACCCTTTCCGTGCATCTTGGGAATACTACCTTCAATACGTTGCACTTTGTTGAAGTAGGCCAAGCCTCGGCGCTAGTTATTTTCTATTTATTTATTTTTTACGAGCTGTTAATATTGATTGGCGCCGGCGCCGAGAGCAGCCCGGCTCAATCTCAGTAACAGCGTTCCATTATACGGCGGACGACAGCCGCGTTAGCCGCGTGTCTTCCATATAGCGGCGCATGCGGCGGGTTATCAAATTGATGGTGACTCAAATTGATTTGGATAATGAAGGTCGCTGCACCTTGAAATATAACGGCCACTTATTGTAATTACTGTCGCAATTACCAAGGTCATCGCCACGGAGACAAAGGCCTGAAATACTCCTGCCAAAGATGGGCCTTTTATTTACTGGTGAGTGCAGTTCAGTGTGGCTCAACATCTAAAAGTCATGTCAGACATGCGACAAATGAGAATCCTGTTTGACTTCAGCGGAGAGCTGCCCCCCCGAATCCCCCCCCCCCCCCCCAGCCGACGTCCCTCCCGCCCTTCCCCTGCTCCTTGCTGCCTCTCTGATGGCTGTCAACAAGGAATGACATCCTGATTCAAACGTACGCAACACCTTGGCTGCAGCGCTGGCGGCCACAAAAAGGTTTGACACGGAGCGTCTTAGAAAAAAGCCAACGTGACTTATGCGCTGCTGTCAGGTGCAGCGGCTGTTTCCTTGCCGCGCTGCCTGCTCGCTATCTGTCAGAATCAAACACTATTGCAGCGTGTTTCCTTTCACACAGTTGAGCCTGCAATGAAACCCGTGGCCTTTGTTTGGCCCGCACCAAGCAGGAGGATGACCTCAGCTCTGAAACAATAAAGGGCCTGTAATGGCCCCTCCAAAGGTACGCCAGGGGGGAGGGGCTATAAACTTTTCTCTTCTTTTAACACGCTGTGCAAATTGATGCTGTAAAGTCGCCAGCTCATTTGGGAGAAACACGGCTTATAAAACGAGTGATGGAAGGACAGGTTTGATTTCCAATTTAAATTGCTGCTGTGGGAAACCAAGTCGTTTACTTTTGACAGCGACTTGTGGCTTTAAAGGTTCTACCAATGGTGGCGGTGGGTAGTAGTACGGGGGCTGAGGCATGGCAAACTGCTAAGAGGATCAAATATGGAAGCACAACAAAAGCTGTGTCACAAGACCCCCCGCCACCCCCCCCCGTCCACCGCCTTTACCTCTAACCTCCTGTTGCCACGACAGCACCACAAAGGCAGCCCATAATAACACAAAGAACAAAACGGCGGACAGATGTAGGTATTGTCATGCAGACTAACCCAGCCCAGCCTGGGCCTGTCTGAAAAAGAGCAAGTGCGGCGGCACTGCCACCGAGATGGCCGTGACGGTCACTGAGCAGCTCGTCTTGAGTCAACAACGCAGTCAGATGTTGCCCCGTCCTGTCCACGCGGCTTTTACTTTGAAAGGGTGTGCCGACATGCAGACGCAAACGAGCGGCCATCTACTCTTCGCATTCGCAGTGCGCGTGTTTATTTATAGCGCGTCGGTCAGCCGGGGACTCTTACTTGGCTCTCAGCCTATCGTGTTTTTACTTGAAAGGCCCGAATGGATGCCATCTTACTGTCATGACCGGAGTGGGGCTCTACGCTGCACCTTTCCTTATGTATTTGGACCGACGTGTTGCGGGACCTCGGTGCTAGACCACTCTCCGTATAAATTGCCTAGTGGTGGTAATGACTCAAGAGTGGGGGCGTCGCAGCGCTGCCTTAAATTAGCCAAGGATTTCATCTAATTGGTGAAAGTCATCTGCTCCAACCGTCCGCATGCTAAATCCCCTCGCTCGACAGTCTAGACGGAATTCTCTTGTTGGGTCTTGGTGGCAGTGGGACAAATGTAGAGCGGCTGGCTGGTCTGAGGCCTGTGTGTGTGTGTGTGTGTGTGTGTGTGTGTGTGTGTGTGTGTGTGTGTGGGTTGTGTGGGTTTTTTTCTTTTTCTTAAATGAATCAATATGATTTAAGGCGATTCCCGGTTGTAGAGTCGGGATTTGCCCTGGAGAGGAGCAGGGAGAGGCAAGGACCTGAGCAGGTTAAATCGAAACAACACATATAATCACGCATTTCAAGCACTCATGTCAGCAAAGCACACAAATGCCTCAGCGAAAAGTGGGCCATTGCCAGGGTAATTTGGTCGTCATCTTCCTACACTTTAAGCGTCCTCTTCAATAAACCTGTTGATGGCCTGCGGCACCGCAGCAATTCCCGGAGAACACCCGCAGGGAACGCCGTGTATCAAAGGGAGGCAATCTTTACTGATACAAAGGCGCTGCTACACCTTAATGTTGACTTTAATCTTCCCCAGAAAAAAAAAAAAAAAAAAAAAATCATCCGTTGGCATAGCACCTTGCGCAAAATGTGGAAATCAGCATATGACTTGTGATATTTTATATGATATTTTATGGGCGCTTGTGTATTGGTTATAAGGTGAGACGTGTACAAAATTGTGTTCTATTAAACACACGCACACACACACACACACGGGCAGCAGGGCTTAGTGCATAACTCTTATTTTATGTCTTTCAATTTAGCGGCCGCTAGTCCTCATGATCAATGTCAAACCTGAAGGCGTGTGCGGCGTATGCAGCGTGTCAGGGCTCAAGCCCCCCACCTTAGAGGATTCCTCAAAGTGGATCATTTTCCTGCTTTTACTGCGCATTTGTTTAAAAGGTCCCACTGGGAGTAAACAGTTACCTACACCTTGTATGCAAATAGCAGGCCCGCCCGAGTGCTTGCGAAGGAGAGAATAATCATCTATGCAAGGCATGCTCTTCTATCCAAAATGGGACATTGAACTTATTTGTTGCGGCACATTGATGTCAGCCATTAGCGTAGGCTAGCTGGTTGCGTCCTATTCACGTTGGCCTTAAAACAAAAGATACACCCAAAAAGCTCACCGAATAAGAAAGACCAAACGGCACATCATGTTTGCGCGCAGTGCGGCTGCACTCGATTCCGATTCCAAATTTTGCGCAGGCTTCCCGCAGCCTTGACCATCCATGCTCATACGCTATGTGTGCAAAATTCATTTCAATATTCATCACCATGAATATTTCCCTCGGTTTTGTGTGAGAAATAAGGTGGAAATCACAAACAGGTTCTGGGGGTGGATGAGTGTTGGGGGGTGGCAGTCTGAAAATTGTGCGTGGTGGGAAGACAAATCATGGCGTTACCTCAGGTGAAAAATATTGTTGCTTTGCTTAAAAGTGCATGGGAGGCGAGCCACGTTATTAGAATGTTTAAATATTAATTCTTCTGCCGGCTCGTAAAGACGATGGAAGCGAAGGCTCTCGCTACTTTGTTTTCCCTCCGCGCCGCTGCAGCAATCTCACTGTGCTCGGCCTCCCGCGGGGGCAACGCCATTTGCACTTGGGGGGGGTAACACGATGGCGTGCAAGCAGGTTAACGTGTTTGTGGCGGAAGCTCGGCGATATTACGGCAGGTTGTCACAGGGCCGGCACTGATGGGAGCGTTAACACTTGACAGCCCGGCAGCAACCTGCAGTTCACGTGTCACTGCTGGGAGCTGGCTAATTGCGAAAAGCGCACGCACGGCCGTGCGTGTGTGGTACACGCCGGTTGCTACGGAAACGTCACAAATGATGAAGTTTCCGAGACGTCGCGCATTTTAGAAAGGAAGCACTCATCCAAAAACCGTTCCTAACAACCGTGACATATACAGAGGTGGCAAACGTACTCACAACTACTTGTGTAAAACAAAACAAAAAATGGAATGGCGATTCAGTACTGATTCAGTTCATTTACTTTACTAGAATCTGAAATGAAACGAATCACCCAAGTCTTTTTTTAAACTCTTTACGTGCGATGCACGTTTTCACTTTAAAATTGCTCGGCTGGAGAAATAATTTGTTCATTTGGCTTGGACTTTTATGCCATCAAAACAACGCATTTTTCAAATGACAAAATGCGGAAGGAGCTCATGATGACAACGGAAAAAATATACTCGTTTTGTCTCGTATTTTTTCAGATAAGACAGAGCTTTTCAAAGCCGGAAGCTAGATGTGTTTTTTAAACTCATTTGACACAAATCATTCTTGGAGTTGAAAGCATTAAAAAAAAAAAAAAAAAAACCCTCTTCAATAAGCCATGTATGGGAATATCTTGCTTTGAAAAAGTCACGACCCTCTCTTGAAAAGGTTGCAAAGAGAAATTACCATTAGATTATATTTTCATGCTGGGAGTAAAAAGAAAAAGAAAAAAAAGTTGTCATAAAAAGAATTATCTACACTAATGTAAAATCTACCTGAGTAGACACTATTTAGAGTATTGTATGACTTCCCACCAGTGGATATACACATGGCAGCGAGTCACTAAGCGGCGGCAGCGTGGCCGGCAAAATGCGGCCATGGATCCATGCCAACTCCGACACGGAGAAGACAAGCGATGGCGAGCGAGGCCCGCGTGCGTGAATGCGAGAGCAGCGTCAACGCCACCGCATGTTGAAATCAGTGACGCGGGAGCGGCGATACAACAAGTTGGCGGTAGCGCCACTCTAAAAGCTCGTCAGGCACGGCCTTCGCTGCTAGCGAATAGCTTATTCATGACGACGGCAGACGCGGTGAAGGTAATTACTGACATCAAGGTGGCCTCGCAAATGTTTAAACCTACAAGTGCTGCCAGAGCACATGAATAATGCAGCGTCATTTGCATCTACATCTTTTAAGTGGGCTTTATTGGGAAAAAACTGTAACATGGGCAGCGATTAAACTTTGATGAGCGAAAGCTGAGCACAAGGCAGGCGTGCCTGCCTGCCTTGGTGTGTGTGCGAGTGTATGCGCATGCTTGCTGCATCCTTGTTTGTAGAAATTATTTAAACAGGTGATAAAGGGGACAGAGGAGGTGAGAGGAATGGCCAATAAATAATAATAAAGCAAGAGTGGTACAGCGGTGGCTGCGGTGCCATCAAACAGGTTTGGTGCCGTCGAGCGCCTTGTTTTCCACAACAAACACATGTTTTTACAGCTCTTGGAATAATAATGAGCAAAGCGAAAAGCTGAGTGTTCTAAGGACTGGTGAGGGCGCTCATTTGCGAGGAGACTTATTCAAGGCTTACCTGCTTTGGACCCAGCAGGTGCACAAGGAGCAGGACCCAAAAGAGAAGAGGAGAGGGAAATTAGCGCACACGGTAGCTTCATGTCACTCAAACATGTATTGCAAAAAAACACATGATGCCGCAGCATGATAATGTCTTCACAATCCTGTGTTTGGCTGATAAATGGACCTGACCCCTCCCTCTTTGTTAAACAAACCATACATCACTGGCTCGCTCTGCTCGGCCGAGCCGGGGGCCGCAGAGGTGACACAGAGCAGGGGGTGGGGGGAGGTGCGTGGTGGGTATTTTTAAACTGAGGTTGCAAACAAAGAGCCCCCCCCCCCCCACACACACACACACATACACACACACACTTTTGCCCGGAGGATCACCTAGCACCCCCCCACCCCCGCCCCCGCCCCACTTTTCCCACGCTAACCTCAGGCCTCATTTGCATCCCCCCACCCAGCGCCAGCGCCATTATTTTCAGGTGAGCTGCTCCGTATAAAAGAAACGGCTTAAGGATGTGTCAGTGTGCACATTCATGTGCATGCGAGGTGATGTCTCCAGGTCCATCAGTGTGCGTATACACCCCTGCCCATTATTCGCCCTCCCCCCGCCCCGGGCTCTTAATTACGACTGACTGGCACCAGACACAATCGGCCCCTTGATTCGTCTGCTTCCCGACGCCTCCCCCCACCGCCGCCATCGCCACCCAGCAGCCCGCGCTTGCCCGATTCATTTCCCAGCAGCCCGAGGAGCCGCCTGTTTCATCGTAACTCTTTACAAACAAACACCTCGCTCAACTTTTCGTACAGCAAACATTTGCACGCGATTGGCTGCAGCTGCTCGGAAACAGAACCGGTCCAAAATCGTCCATCCGCGCACATTGACGGAACTGCGCGAGCTGGCCCCCAACACGCTAACGGCCAACGCAGCACTTCCTCCGAGAAACGGCAAAAGTAAAGCGGCGACTCTTTTCTCCACCTTCACTTGACCTCCCGAGAGTTCCCTGGCAGCACCCCGCCCTCGCTCTGCCACCGAGAGAATAGATAGTGGCGCTTCCTTTTGCGCACATGAAAAAAAAAAAAATCTCCAACTTAATGTGGCGAGTGCCTTTGAAGTTAAAGGGAAGGAAGTGGGACGCCACTTGAGACGCCAGAGGTAATCGTCCAAGGCGGCGACAAGCGTGATGTCACGGCAAAAGAGGGAGCGCGCGCATAGGCCTCATTTAGCAAATAAATGAGCTCCAAACCAAAAAGATGTGAAGAAGTTCTGCGAGTTAACACATCGTGGAAGACGATCGAATCCATTTCGCCGCCGAAGGGGGGGGGGGGGGGGGGGGTCTTATCAGCGGATACACCTCCATTTTATTTCATTTATGAATTACAAGCAAAGATGCCATTATATATTATTAATTCTCTGCTGTTGCTTTGGCTCCGGCTGCTGCGGCGGCGGCGGCGGCGAGCTGCGGATGTCGGCGGCGGTGTAATTACGTTCTAGCCGGGCAGCCATCCGTTTCCTTTCAAAAATTTACAGGATTCTTAATCACGTTGCTCATTTGGGTGCACGGTGGCGGTGATGGCGAAACACAAACAGGGGGGCATGTCTGCTTGCACGGGAACACCTGCTTAGCATTGATAGCAGATGTCACCCAGTGAACTGAGGAAGGGGAAAGTGCGGCGAGGAGGGGGGCGGCGGAATTAAAAACGCAAGCATCACCAACTTCTTATTATTTACTGACTCTGAAAATGAACTACTGGAATGGGAAAAGGAGATTCCTGGCAAACGTCAGGCAAGCGGGCCCTCCTAATTGCGCCGCCGCCGCCGCCGCCGCCAAGTGGAGGGCGGCATCGGGAGGCTTCTCGTAACCTCCTCTCTTTGCTACATCCCTTATATTTCTATCCGTTTGCATCAGTCTTTGCTGCATTATTCATTTGCATTACAGCTCTGGATGCTAATTAAGCCTTGCCTGGGATGCCGCTGTCTTTATATGAAACGTGCATATTTTAGACGGGGAAATGCAGAATGCTTCATTTTGAAGCCCCGGCCCCACCACCCCCACGCCAAGTCGCTATGGCGCCTTGCTATAGGCTCAGCTCGGCTACTGTTTGCAATAACAGTGTGTAGAAGGAGAGAAAGGTCCACGGGGAGATTTGATACACGCGCAAAGGTCCTGGTGACAAACTGAGGACCTTGGTGCCTTCGTTCACCTATCAGTGAGATAACAAAAGACAAGCGAGACGAGGAATTAGGGAGGAAGAGACGAGCGGGCGGAGAGGTGACCTATGTCACGCATTTATAGACACACGCTCACAAGAAAGTGGGTAACAAGTCCGCAGAAGAAAGCGGCAGCCGGGTCTGCGCTGGGAATGAAACATTCAGCCATGACAAGTCAAGCAGATATAAACAACTTTTGTTTTCCGGTCAACCGTCGTGTGTAAAGGGCCAGCCGAAACGTATCCCTGAGTCAAACTGCGAACAAGATTAGTCCACTGTCGTTGTTGATTGGGAAAAAAGTGACTCACTGCAACAAGCGGCCATAATGAAGCCCAGTGACTAGGTTGAGATGCAGTCAATATTCGGGTTAAGGTGAAAACTCCGGTTTCGGAGACATTCTGAACAACGCGTTTACACGATTTCCTCCCGCGTTTGAATAGCCCGATATAAACGACGAGGCACGGGCCACGCCGTGACGGAAATACATGTCACTTCCGCTTGTTACTTCCTCCCGTCAATAAAACACGTTCAGTTCATGTCACTCAACGCATGAATGAAGCAGACGGTTTCCTCCTCGTTCCAAAAGTGTGGCGTTGAACTTATTCTAGCTTTCGCCATGTTTTGTTGCCCAGCTCACGAAACGTCTAAATCTCCGGTGGCTTGAGCGCCAAACGCCGCGCATGCAAGCACTTGCTGTACTACAAAGACCAAGATTCCTGGCGGTTACCGTGCAATCGGGGCATTCCTATCGCCATATGCACGCGCGCATGTTCGTGTTAGGAAAGGCGTAAGCCGGGCATGATATTCGGCATTTCGGAAACCCGGATAAGGGCATACCGGGGTTATTGCGCGTGTTTACACGGCTTTTAAAAACCCGAATACGGCCAATATTCAGCTTTGAAAAGGGTTATTGACGGCATGTAAACACAGTCAGTGACGTGGTGTGAAGGGATGTGAGCTTTGGTGCGTGAAAGTACATCAATGTGCCAACGCTGCAGGAAAAGGAGGAAAGACAAAATATGGCGAGGTGTGTGATGGAGAGGTCGGGAAGGATGAGCGCTGCCTTTAACGCCCATCTGGCTCCGAGATGTAATAAAAGTGACGTATTGATTCCTTTGAATTTACGAATGCCTGTTTCATAAACTGCATTTCCAAAGCCGTGGCCTCTTTAGAGGCCCGTCATTTCTCTCCCGAATGGATCAATTATGTGCCCACGTAATCCTGTTACCTGAGGAACCCTGGCATACTTCACAGGTCGCGCTCGCATTATGCGCGCATAAATTCACTCAAGGTGTTTTGTGTTTATTTGTTTTTTGTGTGTGAGTGTGAGTGTGAGTGCCTTCCGCAAACCCCATCCACCCCCGCGCCCCACTCTAATGCTGTACTAATTTTAGCCATGCCCCCGCCCCCGGTTTTACCGCTGCGTCTCTCTCGGTGGATTTCCGCGAGGCTTTTCCCCACACGTCTCTGCTTTGTTGTCACCGCGCACGCATCCCTTTCACCCGAGCGCCATCATCGCATCGCATCAGCCACGTGAACTCCGACAGAAAAATATGTTTGAATCATAGGGAGACACTCAGGGTACCGTTTCGTCTGATAAATCCACGGTTGTCTCGGCGCTGCGCCTCGGGCCATAAACAAGGTACAGTTTTTAATACGACACACGAGAGGCTTCCTCCATCTGCTGCGAGATAAACGCCGCTGTGTGCGAGGCAAAGCGCAGCTACACATCTGTTACACCAGTCAGGCAGCGACAGCCATTATAATAATATTATCTCTTACATCCAGTTGGCAAAAACACTTATAATCATAAAATCACAACAGGTACTCCACCGAGACCAGGATAAGAATTTCAAAGGGGCTTCAAAAGTGGATGGAATCAAAAATAGAACGGCACTCGCAGGCACAGGCACAGGCACAGGCACAGGCCGGTCTCCATTTGGATCAGCGTCAGCAATCTTTCCAAAAGCAGCGGCAACAAAATGAGGCCTTCCTTGGAACATACCCGACACCCCGCAAATTTGGGACCGTAATCACAACAACCATCGAGGTGCACGCGTACGAGCCCGCTTCAACCGGCACATCTCGGGTAGAGCGATTCCATTTGAATATTGCTGTCATGAATGTTCATGACACCACAAATTGGCTCCTGTTGCTCTAAACGATCAATAGGAGCTCATATTCTATTTAAAGAGAGTATTTCAAGTGGGTTCAATTGATGATGCGCAAGCCCGTGAACACTCAAACAGAACAAATAAAAACAATACCTCCAAAGCCGAGAAATCACAACCCAATTCATGATGTTTTGCTCGGCCCGCGAGACGCTTTGGGACGCTTTTGACCTCCAGTATGTCGACAGAGCAGGCGCGACTCGTCACACGGCTGCGGCAGGCAAGGCCCGCGCGGCCAAAAGCGGTCACGGATCATCGCCGCACGAGCGTAAATGTTGGACAAAGATGGCGGCCTGTCAGGTGGAACACAAATGCGTGTACGTGTGCGAGCTCAACCTCGGGATATCTGTTTTACTATCTATGCGGAACCAAGAGCGCGGCAGCGAGGGAAAGGGCTGGGGTGGGGGCGAGCTAGGGGTGCTCAATGGCGGTGAAAGCAAGAAAAAAAAAAAAAAAATCAGCCCTCGATCTTATTTTCCACACTTGGGCGAGCTACAAGCAGCTCAGTTACACTACACTTGCAGTGAACAATCAGTCTGGCAAAGGTTCACAAAACAGCGAAATACCTTGTCACTTACTGGCTGACCTGCTCCAAGGATGAGGAGGGAGGGGGGAGGGGGGGCAGGGAGGGAGGGAGGGAGCGGTGGGCTCCCACAGCGGCTGACAACATCAAATAATCGCAAAGGAACTCTGCTGCGGCTGAAGGGGAACGGCCCACTTGGAAGATATCCCCAAAGCAACATTTGTGACATGTCCGCTTCAGTTTTCTTATTTCTTGTTTGTTATACCGATGAATTTAATGCCTGGGGGGGAAATCCAATTCACACTCTGCTGTATATGTTTTGCGTTGCACGCCACACACATGGAACCAAATCACAAACACGGATGCGTGCAAGGAGAGGAAGTGGCCAGTGTTTCACCTCTTCGGCAGGGGGCTCGGGACGTTGCCTTGCTCAAGGGCATCTCAATAGTTGCCCTGCTAATAAAACAAAGGTCTAGGTGGACGAGGAGCGAGAGTGAAAAAATGACGATGAGGAGGCTCAGGTTTCATTCACAAAGACGTTTGCCATCCTCTTTCTTTGGCACCGCAGCCCGCCGTAACGACTATTCCCACCGGGTGAGCCCCCCGCCCCATAAACACAAGCGCCGTTTTGCCGGCACAAATAGCCGTCGTAAGAAATGCAGCTCCAGCGGGACTTTCTGCAGCCAGGTTTTTTTTTTTCCCCCCAAGATGGTGGAAAGGTTTGGCCGGCTGTCTCGTTCCCGATCCGACATTCCAGCGCCGCCAACTATAATGATGTACAATGACAGGTAATTACTAGGGGTAGTGAACATGAGAGGTCCAGATCAGCACTATCTGTGAAGGTTCTGGAAAGTCTGAGTGGGAGCGAGGACCGCGGCCAACATCCCGAGCGGAGCGCCCATCGCAGTCCGGGCGGAAAAAAAAAAAAAAAAAAAATTCCGAGGCACCGGCTCAATGTTGTGTTTTCCTCGACTTGGGTTGCAGTGCCAAGAAGCAACGTTTGGGTCGTGTGTGAGCCACGTGCACAAAAGTCAAATTTCCAAATAACTTCCGAGTTTTTTTTTGTTTTTTTTTTTTTTTTTGGGGGGGGGGGGCGCAATGGTGTGTTTGTGTGCGTGTGTAGCAAATAGTTTCTGTATGTAGCCAACAGCTTCACCTGCATACCGCGTGTGTGTGTTGCTGTAATCATCCCGACGTTAACACACATGCACACACGCCATAAATTAGCTCATCAGTGACTGAAATTAACACAAACTCTTGCAGGCAATTTGACAATTTCTCATGCTAATTAGCTTCTTCCCTTTACTTTTAAACGGTGTAGCACCTGTTTAGGTGGTGAAGTGTGTGCGTGCGTGTGTGCAGGCACTGCCGCCGCATTTAATCACAATTTTAATTAAGCATGTTGGTAGATGTGTGAGAGAGAGGCAATTATAATGCAGATGAATGATGATTTTGCCGCATTAAATTGTTTTGTTTCTTCGTTAGGTTGATTGCATAAACACTGCTCACTTCTTATCTGCTGTAATTTTGTAACTGTTTTTGCCAAGGGAGGGGGAAGACAGCAAGTTCTTTGCATTCTTTGATCCAGTTAACCCTTTAATTACCACAGCAAGAGGAAGAGGATTTGCTATCTTTCTTCCTAAAAACAATTAGAGCGGCGGCTTGTCAATCATCGGGAGGGTTTTGTTGCGGGCTGCGAGGCTTTGACCCGAAAACAAGCGACGCTAACCAATCAAAGTCCTCGGCTCTCCAGCACAGATGGGTTGTGCTGGCACCGGCTCACAATCTTTATGTGCTCGTCAAAGTAACATTGGGTTCCACAACGGCGCCTTCGCCCGCCTTTACTGCTCTGGAATTCAGCTTTGAAATTAATGTAAAAACAAAGGCAAACCACTATGGCGTCTTTCCTGAAGACGCCAGCGCCTTTTTTTAGTTTATATGGGATCGTTTTTCCCTGAAGGGCTGCAAGTGGCAACTATCCTTCTTTTTTTCTTCTTTCTTTGAAAGGGCCACTTTTACACAATCGGAGAGAGTGTAAACTGAAAGTGGACTTGCCCGAAAACATGGTCAGGAAAAAACTCCCAGAATCCCTCTGTGTGTTCTGTCCAATGACCCCCCCAACACACACACACACACACACACACACACACACACACAGCCCACCCCCCCAAAACAACACTCATTCTCTAATCCCACTGAGCACTGCTTTCAGTTTGTCCAGAGAGCATGCAGGGGACAGTCCAGACACACACGCAGACATACCCGCACGCACACGCACACACAGTCTCACACACACGCACGTACACCCCCACCCACACCCACACCCACACACACACACACTATCAAACTTTCCCTTCCCTTCCGTCACCCTGAAGTGCATCTTAACAGGACGGAGCTCCT
The DNA here is from genome assembly GCF_054856515.1 of Filicampus tigris. NCBI lineage: Eukaryota > Metazoa > Chordata > Actinopteri > Syngnathiformes > Syngnathidae > Filicampus > Filicampus tigris. The sequence continues at coordinate 40,825,041 of NC_141217.1, read as the reverse complement.
CTCTGAATATTAGCAGTGACTGGCTGGAGGTAAACAGAGCATTAAATCCTGCAAAAGAGGCCAATATGTGCGCGGGACAATGGCCCGGCCCGGCATCTCCGAGCCTTTGTTCCGAGCTTAACAAAACTCTGCCGTCACACTGCTTTACCTCAATGCTGGCCTGTCGAAACGGCCATCAAGCCGTCAGCCCGCAAAGCTGAGGGCGGGGTGGGGACAGTGGGGGGAGGCGGGCCATTGGGGAAGAAGAGGATGATGAAGACAGGAGAAGACGAAGGTGCTGCACAGAGTCGTGAGAAGATGACGCGGCCAAAGACTACGCAGAGGAAAGGGAACCGTTAAATTATTTGCAAACAGGTGGTGGGAGGAGGAAGGGTGGGGGTTGAAATTAAAAACATAATCACCCTCGTCTCTCCCACGCAAACCTTCATAACAATATATGGCAGCGCGAAGTGCTGGGTGTGTGTGTGTAGGTTGGCGGAGACTGGTTGGGGGTGGGGGGGGGGGTGCCTGGTGGGGGAGGGGGGGGGGGCGTCTCTGTGACGTGGAACTGGAGCAGCCAGATTCACTAAAAGTTTCATCACAAAATCCTTATCTGCTTCCCTCTGAGGGCCATGGCGAGGTTCAGGAGAAGTGTGCGTGAGAGAGAGAGAGAGACAGAGAGAGAGAGAGAGAGAGAGCCTGAGTTAAATAAAGTATGTAAGCGCCTGCCATTTTGGAATTGACAGAAAAAGAACTATGGTGTGAATGGCTGTCTGTCTCCAAGTGTCAGTCATGTGACTGTCTGGCAACCAATCTGTTTTAGTCTGCCCCACTGAACAGGAGAGCACTAGAAAACAAACACCAAAGTAAGTCAATCGGTGAACGTTTAAAGTCACGAAACGGACAAAGTTGGGGAGTCCTGGAAAAAGAGGACCTCTGGTCACCGTGAAAAATGTATTGCCCAACACCGGGCAATGTAAATGACTATTAATTGCGAGTACAGCATCACAATTAAAGAAGGCTGGTGCATAGGTAGCACAAATGAATATTTCATGACTTTAATTACTGAAAAGTCATTGCCAGTCACTGCTACTAATTAGCAAACATAATAACATTAGCACAACTGTGATTGGTGCTTCAGGAGGTTGCAGCCAAATTGAGAAAAAAAGGGCACATGAACATCAGGACGCAGTCGAACGCTACCTGTGCCTTCATTACTGCTTTCTGTCGACCTCACTCAGATTTAGTTTTTGTTTTTTGATTCTGAATGTTTGCTGTTAATGTTATACATTAACGGCTACATGATGCCGCCGTCTCTGTGTGACCTATATCTTTGCTGCTGTAACGATGAAAATTTCCCCACTGTGGTATCAATAAAGGCCTTTTTATTCTTATTCTTATTTGTGGGTGAAGAGGCCAATTGTTTGCTACAAAGTTTTGCTGTTATGGTCATGACAATGCCAATAAGCCTCAGCAAGAAAGTGAGTCTTTTAATAAGTGAAAACAAATAATATATATATATATATGTATATATACAATATATATATATATATATATATATATATATATATATATATATATATATATATATATGTATATATACATTATATATATATATGTATATATACAATATATATATATATATATATATATATATGTATATATACATTATATATATATATATATATAATATATATATATTTATTATATATATATATATATATATATATATATATATATATATATATATATATATATATATATATATATATATATAAAAGAACTGTCAAATTAAAATAATCAACTATGGATATTAATTCAATTTTTAACAAAAATTAACTCAGTTAACTCAGTTTTATTTACTTCCTGTTGTAGCAGCTGACTTCTGCTGACTGTGCAGCCAAACTTCAAGAGTCACTATCGTAAAGACTGACTTTTATGTACTTTTACTTTAAAAAGTTGCTTGACGGTTCATTGGAGAAATCCAAAATAATTTTCACACTTTGAAAATCCAAATTCAAATACCATATTAGTTGTACGTCTTTGGTGTATTGTTCAACTGTTGTTTTTTGTGCATAATACAACTTTATTTTTATAGTGCATTTCATAACAGCTACAGCTGTAACAAAGCACTTTACATTACAACAACAAAACAGCAATAATATAACAAGTGAAAGCAATGAATTAAAACACAAAATACTTTACACAATAGAAACCGGAAAACAGCAGGAAACCTTCTGTCTCACGTTGGACAAAAAAAAAAAATCATTTTCAAGGATCAAAGAAAGTAGAGCAGTCTTTGAATCAAAATATACTTTTAATTATTTTTTTTTCCATATTAATTCCAAGAGTTTACTGAAGTAAATATTGGTTCCCAGCTTTGTAAAAAATTGTAGTGGAAAAACATGATTAATCGCGATTAATTATGGAACATTTTGCAGTTAATTAGTTAAAAAATTGTAATCGCTTGACAGCATTAATATATATATATATATATATATATATATATATATATATATATATATATATATTATATATATATATATATATATATATATATATATATATACACACACATTCCTCAGTTTGGGGGGCAACGGACTGAAATCTCCCTTAGTTTGTTATTTTGTGTGAGGGACATGAAATAAAAATGGGTCATCAGAACGCAGTGACCTAACCGGACAATAAAGTAAGCGCAAAAGTGGCACGTATGGAGGAGCCTCACCACTGAGATATAGACGAGTCATAAGAAAAACAAGGCAATTTATCTGAGGAATGCCGACGATAAGGACATGGCTTCCCTTGGTGGGGGGTGCACATGGAGTGGGGGAAGGGCTAATGAGTTGCTGAGATGCACGCAAGTCAAACTTTCAACCTGGACTATTTTGGAAAATAAATGTCGAGATCAGTGACTCCCAGCCGTGTTGACTACAAACAAGTTATCTTTGTTAAGGGTACCTTAGCCATGCCAGCCATGCCAGCCATGCCAGCCATGCCAGCGATCCGGGCACAGGCAGATGAATGAAATGCTCTTCCACTACAGAGCAATGTTTTGCACTTTTCGATCTTTGCTTTGACTTATTCAAATGGGAAAAACGCACCTTGACTCATTCAAGGTTGCGAAACACTGGCCGAGGCGGCGCCCGAGTCCGACCCGATCTCGGCCAAAGCTCCTCGTCTTGTGCGTGAGGCATCCAAGTGACGGGCAGCAGCAGATAATTCCGCATTGCTGGCTTGGCCACGCAAACATGGAAACGCTTCCTGCGAGGTGCGACCCGAAAGTGCAGACGTCTCCTCTGCAGCGGCGGTTTGAGCCGCCTGTCAGGACGGCGGCGGACAGGCCTGTCGGCGTGATTATCCCCCCGCTACCTGAGGAGGTGTTTGTTTGACATCTGCCGCTGACAGCGGCGGGACACGCGGCGTTCAGGGGAGGGGGCTCCCTATCCAGTCACAACCTATTAACACGTAAATTCACCTCTCAGACTTTTTACCACGCTCGACTTTGCTGCTCATGTCCAAGTGCTGTGCCGCTGCTGACATTTAAAGCAAAGGGTGCTAACACACACACGCGCACACGCACACACACGCACACACACACCCTCCGCGTTTCATCTCTCCTTGACTCACTCTTGCCAGAGGTTAAATGTATGTTTGAATAACAGAGAGGCCGCATGTAATTTCTGACCATTTCCTCTTTAGGCTGCAACCTCCGGTTAGCGGGCCGCTTGATCAGCGGCGAGATGAAAGCAAGAGAAACGTGTGCAGCCGCAAAACGACCTAATTTTGCTAATCTCACTTGGCAATCGGCCGCAATTAAAGCCAGATAGCACATCTGAATTCCATGTGAGGGCACAGAGCAGCGCAGGCGAGCCCTCGTTAGAGAAAGGTAACGAGAGGGCCGCGCTGGCAAGCGGGCTGCCGGTGAATAATGGAGCAAAGTGATGGCGCGTCATCAAATAGCACGTTCCGGCAAGGTAGCCGGTGGGGAAAGGTGCCGGCTTCCACGTATGACGCGTTTTGGTGGGACGGATGGCTTATTGATCGCCGCGCGCGCTGCCCACCTCGCGTCCTGCGTGCGAACGGCGTTCCAAACGCACAAAGGTGTCATCCCCGCAGTCGCCACCGCCGGGAAAAAAAGGAATCCTTCTCCACGGGGCAGTCGAGGTGATTATGTTTTCCTCGGACAGGCGGCGACGGCGCATGCGCATTTGACCGTCTCAACCGATGGAAATGCGTTAAGTCGGCTGCAGAACGATTGACCGTTGACTTCTTTTTTTGAACGGGACATCATTTGTATTGGACGCGGCAACCTTCTCAACTCCGAAAGGAGAGTAGGTGAGCGAAGGCGTTGAAAATCACATGCAGGATGTGCCACAGCAGCAGAGCGAAAACAAACAGCGGGATGAGCCGGGCCGGATGGGCCCCATAAAGACTTGTCACTTGACTCAAATGAGGCGTGATATTTGCCAATGCGCCGGCGTGCCGCGCTCAGGCATTAAAGGCGGCGTGCGTACACAAGCATGCAGGTATTTGCCGGACCATTGAGGTCTACAATTGGGTTTGCTTTTCGTACAAGGAAAGAAAGAAGCGGGCATGGAACGAAGGAGGACGCGTCGGTAACGTGTGGAGTGTCTCGAGAGTCCAAACAGGAGAAGCGGCTCTCGCTCACAGCCACCAAATGTGATCGCAAGTGAAAATGTCCCAGCCGCCACTTTCCCCAGTTCTGGCACCGACTCCAAATGTACGTGTGCGTTTGAAGACTCTCACACCCCCTTTTCAAGAGCAACGCCCACCCCCACCGACACCAGCCACCCTGTCCCTCCAAAGCAGGGGTTAATATCATGGCTGCCTGGTAAGGCATTATCCAGAACCTCTCAGAACAAAAGGCCCCTTTTGCAAACAGACTCTTTCTCCTTCAACCACCCCCACCTCAACGCCCCCCCCCCCCCCAGTGTCCAAAGGTGTTTGCTGAAGTAAATCTGCCTAAATCCTGCGCAGCTTGGCCAGGAGGAGGAGGAGGGGGAGGGAAGGTGTACCGATAATCCTTCTTCTTAACCAAAAAGGGAAAGAAAAAAGTTCTGTGCGAGGAAAAGAAAGGGTAAAAAGAAATCCATATCACATGCTGCACCCCCCACCCCCCCGCCCCCCCCTTTACCAAAATCCCACATCTCCCCATCTTTGCTTAAGATTTGCATCCATCCCGCCTGGGAGGCGCACGATAAAGATATCAGTTGCACAAGGGCGCTTGTGAGACACCTGCCCGCGCTTGCAGGTCCCAACTCTTGCGGGCAAGGAGGAGACGACACCTGCTCACGGATGCACAAGCCCGCCGCTTCTTCTTAAGAAGCGCCAGCGTCCACGAATAGTGCGAGCGCACCATCTCGTAACACTATCTGTGTGTCAGGAGGGGCCCGGGCCCCCGCTAAAGGAGGGAGGCTATAAAAGGCTTGTAACCAGGGGACCGGCAACAAACAAGCACAAACAGCCCAGTTATTTCTCTCCAGCAGCCACCCCTTCCTCCCTCATCTTCCTCCCTCGCCCCCCCCCCCTTTTCATCTCGGCCCCCTTTCTGATGCTGAATGCAAATGTGCAGCCCTGCTGCTGGCGGCGAGAGGGGCTGAATTGTGATTAAGAGGGAGAAGAAGAAGCAGCAGAAGAGGAGCTCCTTTCTTTGTTCTCCCCCCGGGGGATGTTTACCAGGAGAGACGCGGCGGATCAGATATGAAAGGCATTCAGGTCAGCATTGATGTGAGCCAAAGTGAAATGGTACCTAAGGCATTCCGAAGACCCGCCGTGTCAGGGGTCCGGCCCGCCGGTGCCTCTGCGAGTGTGTGTTCTCTGGCCGCCAGGCGGAGGGGGGAATCGAAAAAGAAAAGAAAGCACGCACAAGCGCGGTGGTCGAGGATGCAAAAAAAGAAAGGAAGAAAAATGGGGAAGAAATGAAAAAAATAAAATACGTCAGGAAATGTTTTTCTATTTGGGGGGGGGGATCAGGAGAAGGAGGAGGAGGGATGAAAAGGTTCTGTCCGGTGTCCAGGATGGAGGAGATGATCATTAGTGTGTGTGTGTGTGTGTGTGTGTGTGTGTGTGTGTGTGTGTGTGTTTGTTTGTTTGCGTGTCCCCGTAGCCACAAGCCACACTATTTGCTTTTATGTGCCTTGTCAAAGGTGCAAGCAACTGTGCATGTCTTGCTGCCGAACTAGGACGCATATCAGAGAAGATGACGATGAAGACAAAATGTCACATCAGAAAATGAGAAAATGACAAAATATCAAATTAAAAAACAAAACCAAAAAAAAAAAAAAAAACAAGCTTCCATTTTTAAACGGCAACAATAGAACGGGGACGTGGAAGAAGAAGAACTCAGTCACTCGCGTGCACATGTATTCATAAATATGTCGATCGTCTTAGATTTGTATTTTGGAAGCCACTGGCCAGGGAAGATAAGAAGGTGTCACGCCGGTAGCGCCGGCACCAATCTGACCTCTTATTCGGCCTGTTCGGGGTTGTCGCGCCCGCTGCTTATTTAGACTCGAGCACCAGGCTGAGGTGTGAGAACGCGCCTTGCCGCGTTTGTGCGCACCAAAAGCCGCCACGCCGCCGCAGCGGCCCCCGGAACATCTCGCCGTCATTATTTCACTTGCTCAAACACAATAATCCCTTCAACATGGACGCGGCGTGAAACAGCTCCCCGCACAGAAGAAGCCATCAGGAGAGGAAGGCAGCACACAATTGGCGACCCGTATGGGAATGGCGCCGCTGTATGGCAAGGCGGACAACCCCCCGCCATTATTGACGGTATAAACATGTAAATGAAACACATTACCGCTGACAATCAATTGTCCGCGAGCGGCCTGCGAAGCCTCCTCCTTCCCTCCCCCTGTACCTTGAGGAGGAGGGGGGGAGCACCTTGTCTCACTCCCACACGAGCCCCCCCTCCCCAAACGCTCACGGTTCTCTCCCACAGAACTTTAAAAAGACTGCCGAATAATAGTAATGGACAAATTGTTTGGACTGGCACAAATGTGGCATTGTGTTACGCTCAATGCATGCTTAGACACACACACACACACACACACACACACACACGCACACACACCCCACACACACACACACACACCCCCACACACACACACACTGTAATTCAGACTACATGTAAAGTGCGTTACTGGGCTGCAGCTGTTATGTAATCCGAGCACAGTTCCAAGGGTACATCCTGGCGCTCAAAGGTCAGAGGTCACGCAGGGAAATCAGAAATGATTCAGATGAGGGTCATGCAGGATTTAGAAGGGAGAAAAAAAAAATTCCCGGTTTATCACAAGATTTGCTCTCGCCGGTTGTCCGGTGGGAAAATCAGCCGAGATGACAAGCGCGCTCTCGTTCACAGCTGGATCCGAAGAGCCACACCTGGCCATCGCCAAACTTTCATTTTCTGCGTGTGTGTGTGTGTTCGCTTTGGAATATTGTGATGGTGTGCAGAGATGCAGGAGGAAGTGATGAGCTGTGGTGAAATATCACATGACACACTGGCCAGAGAGCGTGAGCTACCGTGTGCCACCTCCAGCCCTGAAGGCCAACAGTCATCTGGATGAGAATGTCATCGCTTGGACAACTTAGTGAGCAAAGGCCTCATTAATACTAATTGGCTGGATGGATGGCTGGAAAAAACATCACGTTGGCCGCAAACAGGCCAAAACAAATTCCAGAAGAACTCATGAAGCCGCTTCCTGACGCGGCGTCGCCTCCAAACGGCTGCGAGATTTCGCAGTCGTGTTTTGGGTCGGATTAGTGAGCCAAGTCTGCCGGTGGGCTCGCCGAAGCGGCCCGGTTAGCCCTCCGCTGTGGACGGGGAGAGGACAGCCGGAGCGGCCCGGCCTCAATAAAACTCAACATTCCCAGGGGTGTGTGTGTGTGGGGGGGGGGGGTCGGAAGGGGAGGAGGGCGAGGGCATGAAGCAGGGAACTTACAGCTCATATAATATTATTATTCAAAGTGCCTGACGGAACTGTTTTCACAGGCCGCTTAAATATCTGAGCACCTCCTTGATGTGTGAAAATTGGTTTTAATAATTTTGTACAATTGGGGGGGGGGGGGGGGATTTGTTTTTGTTTTACAAAACAGGTGCGGTTAAACAAGCTCTCAATGTATATATCATTTTAAAATGAATATTTTAAGCCAAGCCCAGCTGCTGCTTTCCAGAACAGAAATATTATGTTTGCCGACCATCGATCCAACAAATCAATAAATGAAATTTGATCCAGATAAAGAATCCGTGGGGGCACGGCTTTAAAAATATCATGCAAATATAACAACTCTGTCGTAGATGAAACAAAAAATGCAAAGCTTGTCTGAGCAGCTGCATGGCAGCCTTCATGTTTCACACACACGCGCGCGCGCGCCGATACTCGAGCGCGCACGCACACACGCACAGTGTGTACGTGTGGAATAATCAGGAATAACGGGGCCAGGAAATGTCACAGCACATTTGCCTCTTGTGGGAAAGAGTGCACTCAAATGGAGAAAGAAAAGCAATAAATGTGCACCTCCAGCGCGCCAATTAGTGTCCGAGTTTTGACCATTTCTAACCGTCACGTCCACGAATGCACGCGAAGAGCCGCGTGGCTTTCACATGTTTGTATTTTTAAAAATATATATAAAAGAAAACAAAACATCTGCCAAGAGTACAGACCGTGGGTGTAAAAATCCAACAGAAACACGCGCACTGAAGCAAAAAAAAAAATGGAGTCAGAAATCGCGCGTGTCCTGGGATCAGCCGCAGCCGGGTGACACAGCCCCACTCGGCCTCTCCGCTCCACCTCACGACGGGTTCGACCGGGCCAGCGGGCCCGTCGGCACCGACACAACTTTCCAACGTTCCCTCGAGTTTGCTCCTCGCTCGCTCGCCCAACAGCACAGCCCAAAAAAAAAACACCCACGCGCACGAGACTGCACATGCACTCGCTGGTGAGTTTGTGGCCGAGCTCGAGTAACGGTCCCGGTCCCGGTCCCGGTCCCGGTCCCGGTCCCGACTGGCGTGCTGAGCAGCACGGCAAGCTTCGGCGGACGCTCTCTTACCGTTTTTGCGTCGGGGGTTGGCCTGTTTTCGCCGCTTGCACCGGGGCCCATCCGCCATCATCTCCTGCCTCATTTAGAAGTGTGCGCGTGGGCTCAGACGGCAGCTCGCATGGACCCCAACGCGTGGATTCAGCTTGTCGTCTGACTCTGACGGGACACACACACCAACACGCACACGCACAAGGACAAGAGCCGCGACACTGTTAGCCAAGACATCCACACCAACTTTGGTGCAAACAATGACAACAAATACAATCAAATTAAATTAAACAAAATAAAAATACCGTGAATAATTTAGACATCGCCATGACAACAAGAGAAGATAAATTAACGGTAGACGCACATCTTCCCCTTTGTGCTAAATAATTTCATTTAAACGCCAAAAGTTCCTCAATTATATTTGATGTATTTTTGTTTGTCGTGTCAATTTAAACTAACAGCTAGCGTCCGGGCTTCCAACTCGACAATGAGAAGAAAAGAAACTTAATAAGTGCCATTTTAGGCCATGTTTAAACTGAGCTCCGCGGGCGTGCACACGCGTACACAATTGTCAGCGAGGAAAAGTATAACGGAACTTTGAACAAATTGCAGCTACTGCGTTTTGACGCGGCACGCCTGCTTTCGGAAATAGCGGATCAATTTTAAACACGCAAGTGAGAATGTACGAAAGAAAAGGTGGTTGCCGTCGCGCTGAACGCGCGAATGGCGCACAAAGAAAAGCTGGAAGATTGTTGCGGGAGGAGCAGCTGATCAAATACGTGCGGATAAGTTGAAAACGACGAGAAGGTGGTATTAGTTGTTTTGCGGTTTGTCACGAGTGGGCACAAAGTGGACCGACCGACCGGGCGGACCGGCGTCGTCTGCTCCTCTCCGAGCACAGCGGGGCTGCCCTCGACAAAACGCCGGGCAAAGAGCGCCCGGTACCGGCTACGAGGAGACTCCGCTGACCGCCTCTGCGCATGCATGGAATATTTTTTTTTTTCCCCCTCCAAAGCAACTCATCCACCTGCGCAGGTAAGTTCCAAGTGAGGCGCGAGCACGTTGAAGTGGGGGCTGTCAGTTTTGAGCGCGAGTAAAAGGGGCAAAAGTGCGAGGAACGTACCTGCTTGCTGTGAGGGCAACAAACAGTGGTGTTGGTCCGATGACACCGGAGCGCGGCGGTGAGCGGATTCCGGTCCAGCGGTGATAATAAAGCCTTAGAAATAAAGCCTGCTAGTGGTTGGGAGGAGGGAGGGAGCGCGCGTCCTGCTCGGGCAGGTTTACAACTGATGTCTTACACCCACTCCAGGAAACAAACCTGGGTCGGGACTGACGTGTTCCGCCTCTTCTAATGACATTTTTTTCTTTCCACCTCCTTTTCTTTGCAGTGCACACGGAGGAGAAGCCCCCTGAAACGCACGCCACCTATCTTCACGGGAGGGGATAATTGAGGGGAGCCAAACGTGAGCATCTTCTGGCTTCAACTTCTTCTTCTTCTTTTTTTTTTTTTTTTTTTTTATTTCCTCTATACACCCCCCGCCCCCCACCCCGACACGCTCTTGTTGCCCCCTCCTGCTCCTCTCGCTTTCTCCATCCTTCTCTTTTGCACTGTGAAACATGCAACTATGTCCACGCGGAGTTTGTGTAACGTGTGTGAGGGTGTGTGTGCGCGGGGAGAAACTTGAAGCACGTCCACGCCAGCCGCAATTGCACGTAAGGATTCTTGTTTCCAAATTTGTGTTTATACTTGGTGTTTTTTGGGGCAGAAATGTGTGTGTTCTTGTGTCGGCTTCGTTGACCGCAAAGCGTTGGATGATGGCCAGGATGTGCACTTATTTAATATGGAAGATTGATTTTTTTTTTTTTTTCGGTCAAATGGAGTAGGAGCGATTAGTGCGCTTATTTATTGAATTTATTGACCAACATATGCGCGGTCTTGTGAGTGATTAACTATGTTTTACGGAGGAAAACTAAAAGTGTTTAAATTTTTATCTGTGCCCCCCCCCCCCAACCCCCATTCGACTATAACAAATGATATGATTTTAATGTCAATATTTGGGGTGTCCGTTATAAATCGTTTGTCTAAAATAATTGTAGCTTGTAATTGTATTATTTTTACTTGACATCCTCGCACTGCATGCAACAACTTATGTTTAAATGTAACATCGGGTGAATCATTTGCATCTGACTCATTTGCACATTTTTTTTAGCAGTAGAATAAATAATAAATATCAAGCAAAAATATACATTTGTGATTTGGCGCTAAAATCACGAACTACATTCCAACAGTGATACATTGAGCTATTTTAGAAGAACTCCGTGGCACTAAAAGAGAGAAAGAAACAAAGAGAGAGTGGAGAAAAGCATAAAGTGACATAAAGAGACGTAAAGTGTCCGCGGAGCTGCACGAGTCCCTGCAGGAATATTATGCGAATATCATCGACATTTTCCAGCTTTATTAGAGTGATTCTCGCTTCTGGAGGCCACTTAAGAGGATGAACCCCACATTTATTAAAGAAGTCAACCATCTCAGACGCGCACATCTCTCTCTCTCTCTCTCTCTCTCTCTATGGATCGCTCACGCGCGCGCAGGCACGCACAACCATACACAGGGACAGAGAGAGGGAAGGAGCAAGCCCCGCCCATGAAGCGAGTTGATTGGCTATGCAAATCAAGGGTTATTTTGTGTCCCTTCTTTTTGCAGGTCGCTCCTGGATGGCTAATTAAATCATCAATCAGTCACCCCTCCTCGTTTTTACATGAACAAAAATTCAGAGGCACGATTACTCTTACAGGGAGAAAAAAGTATAATTTAGCTTTAGTCTTAAAATTGGCATTATTATTATTATTATTATTGTTGTTATTATTAATATTAATATTATTGTTGTGTATTAGGTATTATAGTGGCGTTTTACCGGGCCGGCTCAGGTAAGTTGTATTTAATTTCGGCCAACTTTTCTGGCGTGAAGGAAGTGACGTGCACCGCTTTGCCTCTCGCCTTTCGCTGCTCGAAAGTGAAGCAGGTCCTGGGTGAATTATTGCCACGCGTAATTTGCTCTTGGGGGTATTTGCATGTAAACGAAGCGACGCGGTTGTCGCACGTTGCGCGCGTACACTTGAACACAGCACGGCCACAGATGCATTCATGAAGGCGGGCCTGAAGTGGTACCTCTCGCCTTTCTCCACGCACGCAGGCTCTTGTGCGTGGGGCCGCATATTCAGCGTGTAAACGGATTAAGTGTGTGTGTGACCTTTAGGCGGGGCGGTGTGTTTAATGCATATATGTTGTTAATTGAGGGGGGCGTTACTGGTTTAATATTTATTCTGCATGTAAATGTGATAATAAAAGTGTGATTGCAAGATGAAATCTTTGTCTGCTTGTTTAATACAACGCTGCAGCAAATAAATCTGATGGGGCTTATTTTGTCAATTTGAATCAATATGTGCTCTATTCGCTGGGATTCTTTTTTTTTTTTTTTTTTTTTGCGCCTGCAGGCAGAAATTCAAGAATATCATCCTCATGTTTTTTGTGCGTGTCAGACGCAGCTGGGCACTTTTAAGTCCAAACAGAGAAGTTGTTGATCAAATTGAAGTTGCAGCACAAGATGACAGCAATGTATGAATTTCAAGAAGGTCAAAGGTCAAAATCCACAACAAGTGTTCAGAATAAAACATGGATTCATGCTTTGGTGCGGATTTTTTTTTTTTCCCCTTGTCAAAGCTGCGCCCAACCGAGCGAAATATACAAATGCTGGCTGATTCTCTTATGAATAAATTCATGCGAGGGTTTGTGTTGCTGTATGTGCCGCGGCTGCACGCCAAATGAAGACGCTGCAGCAGTCGCAGCCCCAAGACAAGGCGCAGCTACTGTTAGAGGCCCAAAAGATATAGTCACTCAAGAATCACTGAATTTCCTGCTAATATCAAAGTCCACAACGGGGATTTTATCTATGGATATCAGTTCATCATCGTATTATTGTGCTCGCAAACCAGTGTTGTCATAACAGCTCGCGGGAAATGATCCTATTTGACTTATTTGGTGCCCCCCCAAATTACTTACTGTATTGACTATACAAGCGTTTTTGTGACATTTTTGTTTGGTGGTGCGCCGTGAGATTTTTTTCTGGTATAAGATGCGTGCCTTTGCTCAAAGAAAGCAATGCGAGTTTGACCTGTGACGTGCAGATTGACCCCCTCGGTTCCCGGATCTCCTTTTTGACGAGAAGGTTGGCCGGTGTGACGAGCGTTTGAACGCACCGGCGCCGCACCAGCGCCGCACCTCTCATCTTGCCACTTGTTTGCGTCTCTTGCAGCTTTGCAACATCAAACTGAGCATCTCTGGTCTGACTTGGGCTCGGGGAGCCGCCAACGCCGCGCCGCACCGCACCGCACAGATTGACGGACAATTAAAGAGCGGGACGCGACGGCCGGGCCGTGTGATGTGTAAGGGCTCCTCCAAGACTTTGCAATCGTTTCTGATCTCTCTCGCTCGGACAAGAAGGAGAACAAGCGATAGCTGAGGCACAAATAAATGTTTTGCACTGAGAGCTATTGATTTTGCATCTTCTCAGCTATTCACTTACACACACTGCGCTGCCACTTGCAAACACACACACGCACGCACACACCCCCTCACACACACACCCACACACACACAAAGAGCTGCATGTGAAATGAAGCTGCTGATGCTGGATTGAGTAAATAAAGATTTGAAGACAATTGTGCACTCTGCAGACCTTCAATGACAACTTGACTTGTTTTTATTAGGAACACCTTGCTGCTCACCACCACATCAGCCGCCATGTGCACCGAATGTCGCGAAGAATCAATTTGATGTTGTGCGCTTGGCAAATAAAAGGCTTCTGATCCGGGATCCGATTGATCCCGCAAGGAAACTTTTTACTTGCAGAGAGGGAGAAGAAAAAAAAAAAAAGCACAACTTTATCGCTTGCCCCAATGAATAATTGACAGTGTCTTCGCTGAATAATTAATCAAACATTTGAATAATTGTTGTATCTCTCATCTCAACATTCATTTGCATATTGCCATGCTCTTAATACGAGTGCACATCCTCTCAGGACACAAAGACACCATGAAAAGAACAAATGTACATCTGCAGGAACCTTGTCCCACATTTCCACTCGACGGCCGCAAAAAACACGTTTAGCCAGGATAAGAGAAAGCTCAGGCCGATGCTTCGGAGAGAGACTTCGGTGTCGCATTCTATATATTCCGCAAAATTCATCTTAATATCCCGACGGGAACAGCTTGGTCTATGAGACATTTGCAGAACTAGAATAGCACTCAGTGGATCACAGACTTCAACCAAGGCTGAACAAACCTCCTTTGGATCACGTCTATTACAAAAGAATACTTGCAACACAAACAAGAAATGTGCATCAAGGCATAAAGAGATCAGGCATTAAAAATTTAAATACTGCAATAATGAAAAAAAAACAACAACAAAAACGGAGAACAATCCAAATATGAGAATAATAACAACACCCATAGAAAGATAACTGCAATAAACCACTGAGTGCCCGCATGACACAATGGAAGTGAAATCACTTGTGCAAAAAAATATATTTTGGAGGGGGGTCTACGTTGGCAGTTGTGGAAAACTGTAGCTAGCCAGAGGTTGGCATCGCCAGTCCGTCACTAAATTCCCGTCAGTAGTTCAGACAGACCCACGTGGTCTCCACTGGGTGGGCCCCAAATACTGACGAGGACTCACAATACTGACAAACGCCCACCACTGCAGATTCCGGAAAATGTGTCATCTATTAACCCGAACAAAACAAATAACAATGAACAAAATCTGCATTCTGCACCTTAATCCCGAGCTGAAAAAAAGATTTGCCTTAAAGGGAAGTCAGTGCCACAAATTTCGTTTGCAATATATTCTATGCGCGGGCGGCACGGTGGTCGACTGGTTAGCACGTCCGCCTCACAGTTCAGAGGTCGTGGGTTCGATTCTGGCCCCGGCCTTCCTGTGTGGAGTTTGTTTGTTCTCCCCATGCCCGCCTGCGTGGGTTTTCTCCGGGTACTCCGGTTTCCTCCCACATTCCAAAAACATGCATGCTAGGTTGATTGGACTCTCTAAATTGCCCCTAGGTGTGATTGTGAGTACGGCTGTTTGTTTGTCTCTGTGTGCCCTACGATTGGCTGGCGACCAATTCGGGGTGTCCCCCGCCTACTGCCCGAAGGCTGCCGGGATAGGCTAGGGCACGCCCGTGACCCTTGTGAGGATAAAGCGGTATAGAAAATGGATGGATGGATGTTGTATGCGCCTTTACTAGTCAAAACACAGCATGCTAATTAACATTGTATTTGTGGAATATGAATGAAGCTGCAGAACGCAGCTGCTTTTATCCACCTGAGGGGGCGGCCATTTTGCTCTGTACTGCCACTCCCTGTCAACTGAAAATCACATCACGGTGGTCACATGATCAAACCCAGAAAACAGGTGAGCCGTGATTGGTTGTTACCTGAGCAACTGTGATGTCATTTTCAGTCGTCAGCAAGTGGCAGTACAGAACAAAATGGCCGCTCCCTGAGATGGGAAAAATGGCTGGATTTTGTATCTTAATTCATATTCCACAAATGCAATATTAATCTGAATTCCATGTTTTTAGACTAGTGAGGGCACGTACATCATATTATTGTAACAGCATTTTTTTTACTTGACTTTCACTTTAATCCTAGGATGGATTAAAAAAAGGACAAAAGAAAGAAAGAAACAAACAGCAAGAGCAACAACCAGGTGTAAAAATCAGGGTGGGGCTCGAGATGCTGGCTCCGCCCCCACGAGGCACATACATTCAGACAAACACGTGCAAACTGCATATGGTATTTAAATGGTTGCATCATAAAGATGAGCATTTACATTTTCCATGTTATTGTTGCGCACTAAAGCAAACTTCAGTCAGCAAACAGGGCCGAAAGGTGTGTGCGTGTGCGTGTGCGTGCGTGAGTGCGTGCGCGCGCGTGTGTCTACGGCGAGCTGCTCGCAAACAAACTGCAATCAAACATCTTTTCATGAACTCTGCAGAAAAGTCAACTTTCAACTTGTGACCTCTCCGACAAGCCTCCGCACTCTTGCACGTTTAGACATTTTCTTGTTTTTTTGTTTTTTTTTTCACCCAAATCTATTTCTTTCACTTGCCTCATCCGCCGCTCGAGTTTACCGACTTGTGGGGAAAGTCACGGTCGGCCGGGCGCTCGTTTGTTATCCTGACGCTCAAAGGATTTGGAGGCATGTTGCTCGAAGTGGCCTGAGCGCTTCCTGCCGAGCGAACGAGCGAGCGAGCGAGGATCTGCAGCCTTTCGCGTGCACGTGGCCGAGGTGCGTCCGTGACGCCTCTTTTGATGGCGGCCTTGTTGTCGCATGCACGGGCTGCGTTGAGTGAAGAGATTGTTGGCCACAATTGACTGTGACAATTAGGGTGCCATCAGCGTCGTGAGTGGCGCTCTTAAAGCTCATTTACATGTCACTTTGTTCTAAAAAGCGCGAAATATCCCGCTCGCCGCCTCCAACCTTTTGCGGCTGTCTCCAATCCATCGCGGCTCGCCTTGTAAACTGTCATTTGTACACGGCTCAGGGGAACCTGGCCGACGAGAGGCGGCTGCCATTTCCATGTGAAAAGAGGCAATCACCGGGGCACTGCTGAGCCTATTGTTGGCGGCAAAGGTGGGAGGGGGGAGTTGAGGTGGGGTGTGTGTGGGGGGGGGGGGGGGGGGCTCAATTTACAGGCAGAGAAGTTAACCTTCTGGCGAGGTGCGTTTCACACCCATTAGGCACGTGTGTCGGCTTGGTGTTTGCCGATTTTCTGCTCTTTTGTCCAACACCTTATTAAGCCCCTTCCGCTCGGTTCGGTACAAATTGTTTTGTCAAAATCTGAGAAATAACTGGGTCCCAATTTTTCTGGAACCCACTACCATCCGCAGCGGTGGCGTCATCGCAGAGAGTTGAGTTGACTCATTTAAAATGTGTATCGGTGTTTGTTGCCTTGGAATGTTGCGTTCACTCAACTATTTTTTTTTTTTTTTAAACAGGAATCGAAAGGTCTTTCCTCTTTGTTGAATTGATTGGCGGCTCCCAAAACGTTTTCAGGGGAAGTTGATGAGGAAGCTGGCGTTCAGCCGACACAACCTGAGTTGCAAGCACAAAAGCCTGCTGTGGAAAACTCAGTCACTCTCATGTTCTCTATTGAAAACTCTCACACTCACGACCGGAATAGTTTTTGCTCTCACACATACTATGGGGGTTTTTTTTCCACACACCTGGAAACTTCAGAAATGTTGTCACACTCATTACTGATTTCGCCCCTCACACACATTACTGAAATGCTCTCAGCCACACATTTTTCTTTTCACATTGACACACTGAAATGCTCTTCTGAAATACTCGATTACTCTCTTTCACACACTGTTTTTTTCCCCTTTCACATACAAACAACTGAAACACGGACACACTCATGACTGGAGTTTTCTCTAACACATTATACATTTTGTCCCACTGATACGACTGAAAAAGTCTCATGAGCTACTGAAATGCTCTCACACACCGACTGAAACACTTTCACATTTGCTACTGATTTTTTTCACTGATTTGGTTGACCCATATACAAGCACTAAAACACTCTCAAAACCCACAACAGATTTTTTTAGCTCACACTCATACCTACTGAAATGCTCTCACTTTTCTCACATACACTAATGAATTACACCATGAGCACACTCTCGCTTAAACACTAACCTCGCATCGCACTACTGAAACACTGTCACACTTACACGACTGAAAATCTGTAACACAACACTGAAACGCTCTCACACGCAACTGGAACACTCTCGTACATGCTACTGAAACACTCCAATACGAATGAAACTCGTGGTTGTATTTCAGCATGCTGTGTGTATGTGTGAGAGGATTTTAATAGTGGGCGTGAGCGGATAACAATGCAGTCGTGTGCGCGTGAGTTCATTTCACTAATGTGAATAAGAGCATTTTGGTAGTAGTGTGAGAGGTAATCATGAATTGTGACCCTGACGGCCCCGCTTAGTCATGTGTTGACAAAGTAAACTATCGGAAAAATTGTGACGGACAGACGGCCCAAGTTTCCCTTGTCCTGAGAGGCTGTCTCTGTGTGGCAGGTGCAGTGTGTGTGTGCGCGCGCGTGTGTGCGAAAGCGCCCCCACCCCACCCCGGCCCCTCCCACTTTCACCCACACACACGCACACCCACGCACACACACACACACGCCCACACGAGCACACACACCGGCTGTCCTTTCAAAGGGAGCACTGAGTGTGTGGAGAAACAGCAGGTTGATGGGATAATGCCCATCATCTGTTGCACCGTGTCATTTGTGCACCGCCGTAACCTGCTTTTGTAACGGCCGTGTATACGCACTCGCACACATGAACACACACTTGGCAGCATGGATTTTGATAGGTTTTGCAAGTGTGTTTACATGTAAGACTGAACAGAAAACACAATCAGATGTGTGTGTACGTGTGTGTGGGCGTGCGTGCGCATGTGTGTGCAAAGGTGGTGTTACATCACCCTGCAGAGGGGTTGTTGTGCAGCTCACAATAATCATTTGAATAAATTCCCTCTTGTGATGCGAATGACCTAATCCAGATTTGCTGCTCATTATTTCCATTCTGCCACAAACATACAACAGATATAATCTCGATAATTCTTAATCTCAATAATTCCGCCTAAAACGTTGACAAGGCGGTTTCCTTCTCACGGCCAGAATTTTGCTGACCTTTTTTACACATCCAGAGGCAACGTTCAGGCATTTTTTTCAAACATCCTAGTGTGGCAAATATTAGTGGGAATGTAGGTTACTAATCATGGCCTTTTAATTAATTGTGTCGCATGAGACAGGCTGGATTAGTGTGTGGACAGGTGGGCAGATTTAAACCGCCCCACTCGGACACATGTTGGGACTAAAAGCGAGCCATCATCCCGAACAAAGAGGCTTTTTTTTCATGGCTACACTCCAAATGTGTGTGTGTGTGTGTGTGTGTGGTGCGCGTGCGTGTGTATGTGCGTGTCTACGTTTGTGTGTGCGCATGCATGGGTCCACCCCACAAGTATAATGGAACAATAATTCATCGGATAATCATATTTTTCTTATTATTCCTTTGTCAAAAGCATCTGCTGTATGCTTACATTTTCTTTCAAAGGATTCAAGTTGCGCGAGTATTTTTGGACGTCACCTCCCTAAATCTCATCATGAAATGTTGCTGTAAACATGAGTCATTGTTGTCACGCCACCTTCACGCATCACGTGACCCACTAACTGTCCCACTTGCACACACACATGGAGGAACACAGTGGTACCTTCACTCACTAATATAATTCATTCAATGAGTAAGTTTGTAAATCAATTTAGTTATATCAAATCAATTTCCCCCAAAGTCAGTAAAATGAAATGATATTGATCCATTCCATCTTGACCCCCACCCCGAGAAAGAATGTTATGACATGTTATTATTGCACGTTGAGACGAGCTGAGTCACAACAGCTTGAGAGTTGTATGTGCGCCTTTAAGGGGTGTGCCCGAGTGGATGACATCAGGAACATGGCTAAAGTCTCTGTGTGAGCACTGAGGGGGGAGATTTAGCTCAATGTTGCTCCTTCTCATTCCGCATTTGTGTGTTTGACTGCTGGTCCCATTTAGGAAACATGCTGAAAGTGCAACCCCGATTTTGGCTCGCAAACGCAAAGAAACAGAAATCTAGCAAGGGACTCGAAAGATCTGTAAACTGAGGGACTTGTAAGTCAAGGCGCCGTAGTACACAAAATTAACTTTCGTGCACAACATTTGGGAAAATGCAGATCTCTCTGCATTACAAAGTCGTTAAATGAGTACCGGCTAACATTGTAATTCAAGTTATTTAAACTCAATATTGTACGTTTTTTAAGATTAATAGTGGCGGCTAAGTTATTTTTAAACTTGCGTGGTCACGCCGAATCCAAAAATGTCACGAAAAACAATGCCCGTAAACAAATAAATCTTCTTATGACGGTGACAGCTTGACACTGGAACGAATATTTTTTTGTTTGCAGTCACATCTGGAATGGAGCTTATGATGCTTCTCTTTTGAAACAAACTCCCTACCAGCAAACATTTCAAAGAGGCAAATGTGCTTGGTAGCGAGAAAAGCCCAGCTAAATGCCACATTTGGACAGGTCTGCCGGTGCGGAATGAAACTGGGCGTCAGTTGCATTTGGACTTGGAAAGAAAAATGTGCACAGTGTTTGGGTCTCATTACGAGCAGCCTCCAGTGGCACAGCAACATTTAGTCCTTCCTGCTTGCGGGGCGCCATACAGGCTGTTAGTGGCCCCCAACGCTTTCACAGCACATCCCTGGTTTGATCTCCTGTCGGTGGTATAATGGTGCTGTGTGGCTGAGCAGATGAAGACAACGTCTCTTAAAGTGCAGCGCAATTTAAGCTGTTGTCCGTCTTTCAGTCTGGCGGACAGCCCGCTGACTCTCAGTCCCGCTCAATTGAATAAACATTTGGTAACAACTCAAAACATCAAGAAGCCAACTTTCACTTCAACTTTTGTAACATTCAAACAACTGCAAGCTTGTGTTCTCCTTTCATTTCTCGAGTGAAAATAAGTCAGTCAGCTTTATCAGTCTCAAGGTCCAGGTGCAGACAATCCAGACACAGACGCAGCAAAAAAAAAAAAAAAATCACCAGAAAATATACGCATATTTACTGTAAAGCGTCATACAAGAGGCAGTGCTACCGTTGCACTTGCTGTTCATTTTTGTTTGAAATTTACCATGGCGAAGTCTCTAAACTCAAATCAAAGCTTCTTCCGGCAACGGGGGCCGCTGCAGCGCTCCAATCGGATTTCGTCACCTGCCTTTGTGAGCAAAGGGGAAAAAAAGTGGGAGGAGCCTCAACTTTGCGCCTCTGTCCTTACAGAGCCGTCTGTCAATAGGTGCAGCCGGTGTCAGTAGTCCTTCCCATCAAACGGGGCCTGACAAAGAGGCGGCGGCGCATGGGAAAGGGGCAGCAAGGTGAAACTAATGCCATGGATGTTTGATTCATCAGGGCCTCATTGTTGGCGGCCACAGCTGATTGTGAAGGTGCAGTCAAGCAAAAGGGCTGCGGAGTAATCAGTCGGATTTATGGTGCCGAGGGCCTCGGAGGGAGGAGGAGAAAAAAAGCCGGATAGGAGCGGCGTGCACTGTGGCGAGCGAGGACACACTTTCGTCTCATGTTCTGATGCTTGTCTTTGTGCATGTTCTTGTGCATAATGCATGTCCCGGTGCTCTCAGTCATGCAGGTGAACATGCACTAAGAACGACCGGAACCAGCCATTCCGTCAACAAAACGAATGCTCCAAAATGGAATCTGCAACCGCACTTGGCAGAAACACAAGAAACATCTGCAAAGCAAAATCGTTCTTAAAGAATTTGAAAAATAATAGTAACCCTACAACAGTTTGGAAGCTCTGACAATTCCCATGGTGACACTTCCCATGGCGCGTTCTGAAAACAATTGCGACCTTTGGACCTGTAAGCATCTGGACACATCTCAAGGAAAGGAGGCGGACATGTATAAAGGACCAGAACATTACACGGCGAGCACGAACGCGCTTGAAAAACACGACAAGCTTTTGCAAACAAGACCATCTGTGGACGCGTTGCGCATAGAGAAGCAGATTGGCAGCCGCGGTCAGCACGGTGCCGCATCGTCGTATTTTCCTTCCTTCGCTTGAGCCGAGCCATGTTCTCCATTCTTCTCTCTAATTCTCAGCTGTCCTCCATCACGTCGGACCGCCCCTCCCCCTTCCGTGCACCTTCCTGATTGGTGGCGGCGGCGGCGGCGGCGGGAAGACAGATGTAGGGCGAGCAGCCGCTAAGCCGTTGTACTCTTAAGCCTAATGTGGAAGTTTTATATGCAGAGAGGTGAAGCGGGGAGGAGGCAGTTGCGACTGATTATGATAATTCCTGCTTTTAATACAGCTGTCCCTCCAGCTTAAGGTAAACCAAATGTTGCCACGGCAGATTAGTGTACCTTGCTTGGCTATTAGTGAATCCCTCGTTTCCCGGCCCACCCCAACTCAGCCCCTGACGCACACGTCAGAAATGCCACTAAAGCCGCTCGCGCTGGCGTTGACTTGAGAACCGGAGAGGCAGCAAGCACAACGTGAGCGTGTGCGTCTGGAAAGGCTGCAGGAGGAAAAATGTTGTTGCAACTTGATCAGATGCTGCACCTGTTGCTGAACAATTACGCACAGCCTCAACCTCCTCACAGGGATGTTCTTTTGGTTCCTTTTTTGCCCAAGAAAAAGGTTGGCCTCCTAACGCGTCAATTGATGCACACGCTTCTATTTGTTGATACACACGTCATCTTTGACCCGAAGCTTCGATACCTTTGAATGGACCTTTTTCCTGGTAAACGATACGCACCAGGACAATACCACTCTCAAAGGTTGTCGTATTTTACGGTTTCTTCAACCAAAATCGAAAGGAATCCACAGGAACCTTTGTGTGAGGACGATGAATTCAGTGTGATGACTCCAGAAGATCGCGAGACGGCCTGGTGGCGTAGGAGCCACGTCTTAAAGGCCAGACTGTGAACCGAACCTCCGGCACCGAGTTTGTGGAAGGTTTTTTTTCCTTGTATAAAATCTTGTGTTACGTTGTCTTTGAGTCATTTCGTCAAACATAAGGCCAAGCGGTACAGAAAATGCAAACTTGGATAGTGGCCAGCTTGCTAGCTAGCATCAGCTCTGCAGCACGCTGTTCTTGGCAGCGTCCAAAGAACATGTCCCTGCCGTTAATCTGGGCAACGGCAACGTCAGTCAATGAGTCAGACCCTCAACGAACATGTAAACCGTGGCTGAGTTTCCACCACGTCTTTTTTTCAGTGAACTTATGGTCGGCGTTCCTTTGGACAGACACTTCACACATTTAGATCATGAAAGTAGCGGACAAATCATCATTCAAGCCATTTCCTCTGTTTTCTCAATTGCTCTGCCTTGACATGGGGGGTTGTGGGGGGCGGAAAGGGGCGGCGGGGGTGCGGTCACTGCCGTGGCTTGGGCTTTTGCCACCTGCAAGTACATGTGACCTCACGGTGAAAAGTTGTGTAAGAAGAGAAAACTGTTTACGCGTACCTGTGCACTGGCCCATTTGTCGGTGAGCGGTCGCGTTGCTTTATTGCCTTCACACCCGCAAGAGAAGCAAAACACAGTTTGACACACTTGGCATCATATGTCAAACAAGATGTCAGCCGCTCCCTGTGGAAGCGGCTACACGCAAATATTCACAAACTTTCAGTGTTCAAATAGCCGAGCAGGAAGTCCACACGGCGGCCAGATCTCTAATTTGTCTTTGCTTCCGCAAAAATGATGGTGGCTTCTTCCAGCCTACATGGCAAATAAAGTGCCACTTTATTGCCTGGTGCTCGGCACTCTTTCCCACACACACACACACATACACGTACGTAACATTCTCCAAGATTGTGGGTTTGGAAGGGCCCTTTTTTGTTCCAGCATGACTTTGCCCAGTGCACAAAGCACAAAGTCCAGTCGGGCATGCTTGCAAACCCAAACCTTCTTTTCTTAAACTCTTACGTGTCCAGTTAGTCGAACGGCCACGCATCCAAATACCCGCACGGTATTGTGAATCTGCACGTGTAGTGCTATGTTGTGTGCCTGCATGAATGTACCGCCTGAGCCTTAATATGCTGCTTCTGCGCCATCGTCGGCATCCTCACAAGCAAATCCGAGCCGACGCACGTTTGCAGAGGAGCAGCAATGCAGCAGAAGTGTGACGCTGCAGGCAGGCGGGTCACTGGGTTAATGACATCCCGCTCAAGCTGACAATTGGAGCGGGATTCAGGTTCAATGGCAGCTCCCGGCCAAGCGTCAAGGGCTCTGCGACTTTAGCTTTCATCTTGTAGCCTTCACTTCATTTGCCACTTGAAGGGTAACAGAATCAACATTTGTGTGAAGTCAACCCCACTCGACGCTCATCGTTCAAGCAGACACAGTGAGACGTTTCATCTCCAGTAGACTTGATTATTGTAACGGTCTCCTGACCGGACTGCCTCCAAAGAGCATCGGACGGCTGCGGATCATTCGGAACCTTGCGGCTCGGGTTCTGACCAGAGCAAAGAGATCGGAACCCGTGACTTTACAATGGCACCCAGTCAACTGTAGAATAGATTTTACAATAACAATCTTACCGGTTGTAAATCACCGACTGGCTCGGGTCCTTCACAAAATACCGATTGAGTATAAACCTAGTCAGGTTGTGAGGTCTGCAGACTCAGGTCAATTAGAGGCGCCCGGGTTTCAAGGCAAACATGGTGTGACAGCATTTAGCTGCTATGCTGCACACAAGTGGAAAAATCTGCCAAAAGAAGTCAAATCAACCCCAGTGTAAATGCTTTGGAAGACAGGTTAAAAACGTTGCCCCACACCTTTGATTGATGCCTTATATGCATTCAAATCAATTCCGCTGTCAGTCATTTTACAAAGCTACTTACATTTCTTGACTTTGATTTCAAAAGAATTCAAATCTTTTCTTTGTAAATGTGTTTACTTGTTGTCACTGTGTGTTCCTTTAATAGTTCTTCGTAAGCTACTTTTGCTCTCTCTGCCTTAATTGCCATTGAACGCCTTTAGCTGTTTGTTTGTAAATGCTTGTAGGTGAGGTGCTTTTGGTTGCGTGACACACGCGAGTTGCCTCGTGAATGACGCGCTACGTATATAAAATGACATTGCCTTGCCATCAGTTGATGCCGAGGAGTTGCTCATTTTGTCCACCTCGTGGAAGTGCTGCTGGGTCACACGGAGCCATTTAAAGCTCTGCTGAGAGTGAACATTACACCTGAGTCCCACCTGTGTTAAAACAACCAAAGAGGGTTTGCATGTTCGCTACTATACTATGAAAAATATGGTGTGTAGATTTCACTCAATTTTATTTTGTCAGGTGGTTGCAAAAAATCAAATCTGGACCGGATCCAGATGGAAACTCTACTTTAAAAAGTATCTGGATCCAGATGATCATATTTTGTGCAACCAGGTGATGAAATACAATTGAGTAAATTCAACTCAAACTTTTTTCAGTATTCTTGAACATTTAATGTGAATAATGCAGCACACGTTTCACCGGTTATGGCCCCCAATATTGACTGCCAATCTGCTGCTGAATCTACTTAGGGGCCAGTCACTGTCAGCTTTGTCAGAACTGCACATTTCTCGATAAACGCAGGGAGGAAAATGACAGTGGGGACAGGCAAGAGGTCACACGGTTGGGTTGTGTGCGTGTGCGTGTGTGTGTGCGTAAGCGCCGGGTACTGTCCTACTGCAGGCTGATAGGCGCTCAAGTTGAGGCGGGGATTTGCCACACACATCCCCAGACATCCTACAGAAAAGATTGAAGGGTTATGTTACGGTTGCATCTCACATTGATTGCACATGCAAGCGTATCTTGGCCACACTAGTCAAACAGCTACGAAAATACACTTATCAATCTAAAGTTGCTGGTTGGCCGTCCAAACACACGCGGCTGTAAAGCGTGTCACAAACAGTGACGGAGGGTATGCTTTACAGCGGGCATTGTTGATGAGCTCGGCAAAATATTCTGGCAGCAAGGCCTGAACGTGCAGCCGGGAGATGAACGGCATTTGGAGCGGCCAGGACACATTCCACCGGGAACAGTGCGAAAGACCAGCGAAACGGCTCGCGTGAGGAAGGCTGCAACTTCTCAGGAGGCCGCAACAGAGACGAACGGCGTGAGCGTCGTGACACGGCCGTCGTCTGTGTTTCGGCATGAACGACAAGCACAGTGAATGAAGTTCAAGCCGAGAGGCCGCCCGTCACCAGGAAGCGGCCTAATCACGGCGAGGAAGCGATAAGGCTGCTCTCTTGCAGGAAGTGGCCACTCAGCTTAAACATGAGGACCGGCCAAGATTCAATCAGATGGTGTTTTTCCTCAGACCACAGAAGAATTCCAAATAAAGTTACATTATACATAGAATTTCACCCTTTGGACTTGCACAAAAAGAAGAAGAAGGATTTACCTGAGTGCTGACTTTTCCATCTCCAAGTCCGAACTTTCAATCACATGGACAACATGATATCTGCACCCAGTGAATGATATCCACGGGATCAGCGGCACCTGGAAAGGCCCGTCAGGTAGATTACTGTCACAGCAACAAACACGCTCCATGACACGTCCGCCTTTGATTTTACTATTGCATCAGTCACGAGTGGCTGTTTCGCCACGTGTGGCGCCACCTAAAGGCAACTTGGTTGTGGATGTGTGGCTGCATTTCCGATGGTGAAAGGCCTTCCCCAAATTTTTCCGAGTAGCCGCCTTCAATGCCACTTGAGGCAGCAGTCCCCGGACTTTTTTTGTACCATGGACCGGTTTTCTGAAGACATACTTTGACGGAACGGCATAGCAACACAAAGACATGATTATATACAACTCATCATTACACATAATGAAGTTGTTATTTGTGAGAGTCTTGCGGGGTAATCTTTTTTTTTTCCCTCCAAAATCTGTAAAGCCTTTCCAGTATCAAAAGACAGGCCTTGGGAAGCCGTTTTGATGGCTTCATTGCCTCATTTGCGAGCCTGTCACGGAATATTGCGACGCAGGGCGATTGTGGTGCATGTGAGTCAACTACCAATAAATCCGAACCTTAAGTTGGACTGCCGATTTTTGCCTCTGTAATTCATTTTTGTTTTTCTTGTAGTAGTAGGCTATCATTCCGTCTCATGATTTGATCTGTTCCACTTTCTGAAGAAGCTCTCCAAATCTTAAGTTACGTGTTAATTTTTTGTTCATGTGACTGTGACGAAGATTTTGACAGAAGCACGGCCTGCTTTTCAAAATAACTCCTTTCGGAGTCTGATGATCAATAAATGTACGTTTGTTGCAGTTCGAATAGCCTGGGTCTAGTAGCGGTCTGGTGGTTGGGGACCCCTCCATTCGAGTGTATGGCCATTTTTCAACACTAGCTGTAACCCCTGAACTTGAATTTCCGCCCGTTTGGTGTGAACAGACAGACATTCCTGCTGATCCCAGCAAGCCACGCCTACATTCTTCCCATCCTTCCCTGCTGGAACACCATTTTGGCAAAAGTCACCTGGGCCTGAAGCAGTCGCTGAGCTCATGTGAATCAGTGACAAGCCGCTGAGAAAAGGCAGTTCTGGCTGTGAGCTCTGGGGTGTGTCTGTTCCCGACCGGCTGTACGCAGATGACAGGGCAGGGGAGCGCGGCTCCGAAAGGAGGGAGGGCTGACAGTGGCTCGGCTCGTTACTGTTCCCTGATTGGAGAAGCGGCTCTGTGCTGCACAACATGGAACTCTCACCTCTTCCTCGGACCGCTGCTCCTCCCGTGGTCACCGTATTCACTGCTTCTTAGACAAACAGAAAGTGGACTTCTTGGCTCGAGCAGAAACTTTTGCAGGTCCAATAAAGGTGTCACAGGTACCTGCGATTGAGTCCATTTAATCCTACAAGAGTTACTCTCCCAGTGTCGTCATATCAGTGCATTGAGCTGCAGGTGGAGAATGGACAAGGGACCGAGGAATACACTCTCGATCGGAGCTCACAGTTCTGGCTCCCAAAAGCAATTTTATTGCTGTCAGCTTTGCAACATTAGTGTGCTAGCTGGGCGTCTTTGCAAGCTTTCGTCATCGCCGCTACCACTGCCAAAATGTGACGTCACGTCCTTATACTTTTCAGATTTGCGTATTGATTTGGTTACGATAGCATCCATCGAGTTTACAGACATGACTCTTGACCTCACTGAATACAGGCTAAAAAGTGACTTAGTACTCTAGCTCACTAAAGCTGAATACCTTACCACATATTCCCGTTCACATGTCGCATTGTGCAATGCAACCAAAAAAATCGACATCTAAAGTTAAACAGTATAGACTCTAAAGAACTACGGTACTTGAGTACAAAAGTAAAATAAGACTTTGTGCTTGGCTAACACGATGAACTAACAAACAATGCTTGATTAGCTCATGATAATAACTGACAAATGCACTTTATGTGTGTGTGTTTGTGTTTTTCAAATCAGACAGGATTTTTGAGTGCCAGAAGATGGTGGTTTTCAGGATGGCACAACACAATGCGTTTGCCACCAATGGTTCTTGTAGGCAACATCTTCTCTTCAATGAGGAATATCTTGTTTCCTGGTTCACATTCCCTTCAGTCCACTGTCAGTTTTTACACCTTGCACTGTCAGTCCCCAAAATTTCAATCGACCAATCGTGATCTCAGCCACAGTACTTTTTGCCTCTTTTTTTGCCATCGAGTTTGAAAAATGTAAAGATGTGCAGAAGGCACCGATGCAGTATCTGTTTTCAAATCTAGGGAGTAAAAGTAAAACAAAAATCATCAGAAAAATAAATACCTCAGTGCAGCTCCCTGACCAATCTACTTACTGTAAGTACGGTAACTGCATATTTGTATTTTTGTGACTCCCCACCACTGCCTTCAACACAGGCTATTTTGCGGCATGAATGTGGGAGTTTTGACCTCACCACCGACCGGCGCTCCAGGTCTCATCACTCACCAGGGCCGAGCCGGCCCGCCAGTGTCAATCGAATGAGCGCCGCGAAGACAAAAGCCAGTCGCTGAACATTGTGAGGTCGCTATGAGCAACCGGCAAACACGAAGATGAGAAACTCGTCTTCGCGGTGCCACCCGCCCGGTCGAGCGGCTCGTCGCGAAGCCTCACTTTACGGCGCTGGCGACACAGCGGTGAGTCTTCCAGAGCATCGCTACCCCGCCACCTTTTTGTCAACGCTATAATGTTGACCCATATTCCCTGCTGGCGTGCAGTATTATATATCTGCAAGAGGTAATGTTTTTCGGAGCCATGACCAAATGTGTTTGGCTTGGCCCGGAATGGCTCCGTGAGATTTAACACAGGTTACATGGGCTGATAGCTGCTCCAAAATAAATTAATTCCAGCAGCACAAAAAAGAGGTGAACTTAATGAATATTTACACAAGGCTGTGCACATGTCAAACTTCACGGAGGCGGGACAGAGATCACTCACTATGGCGCCATGCGAAGGTGAAGTAACCACATTGTGATGATTTATTTAAACAAGTCGAGCGTTCCGGCAGACAAGCGCTGAAACGGTGGTGATTAAAGCAGAAACGGAGGACCAATCGGAGGCAAAGCGAGTTCGGGCACTAAATGTCGGACCGAACCTATTCAGCTAAATTTCTCGTGGCGATGAGAAATTGTCTGAGCACGCACAGCAAAGTATTACTCGCAGGTCGCGTCACCTGAAATAATCATTTTCATTGTCACGTGTGTGCTCTAACCCTCTCGCTGCCACACAGACTGTACACAGCTGCACTACAAAAAAAAAAATGCTGTGCATCATTTACTCAACTTTATTTCGTTAATTGGTCGAATGAAATAAAATCATCTGAATGCAGATAGATTTTTTAAACGGACTATACATCTACTTTTGAAAATGTATCTGGATACAGATTTTATTTATTTTGTGCAACCACTTGACAAAATAAAATGGAGTAAATTCAACCATCATTTTTTTTCAGTGTGCAAGACAAACACAGCTGAATCCTGACAATCGGCTTAACACAACTACCTCAAAACATAACCTGTGTTAACTATTTACAAATACCTGAAAATGATGAGGTCGACTGGTTAGCACGTCCGCCTCACAGTTCAGAGGTCGTGGGTTCGATGTGTGGAGTTTGCATGTTCTCTCCGTGCCTGCCTGCGTGGGTTTTCTTCGGGTACTCCGGTTTCCTCCCACATTCCAAAAACATGCATGGTAAGTTGATTGGACTCTCTAAAAATTGCCCCTAGGTGTGATTGTGAGTGCGGATGTTTGTCTCTGTGTGCCCTGCGATTGGCTGGCAACCAATTCAGGGTGTCGCCCGCCTACTGCCCGAAGACAGCTGGGATAGGCTCCAGCATGCCCCGCGACCCTTGTGAGGAGAAGCGCTATCGATAATGGATGGATGAAAATGATGAGGTGGGCTCGCTGTTACACTTTGCTCAACAAATGTATCAACACAAATTTCTTTTTATCATTGTCGATTTCATTTGAAACTTACGGTGAAAATAATTGTGTGTTGAATTTACTCAATTTTATTGCATCAAGTGGTTGCAGAAAATACAATCATCTGGATCCAGATATATTTTTTAAGTAGATGTACTTAAAAAAAATATAAGCGGATCCAGATGATTTTATTTCTAGCATCCAACCACTTAATACAATAAAATTTAGTTAAATCGATAAAACCTTTGCACAGCACAATCTCTAAACATTCAACTTTAGGTACGGGATGCTCGCTGCCCTCAGATTAAAAAAAAAAAAAAGTCTGTTGGGAACAATGCCAACTGAATCTTTGAATCTTTTCCCAGGATCAAATCACAATCATAAAAACAAAACTTGAAGATTTTTTGGTTTTGTAGAGGGGTTGGTGTTTCATGCAAAATGATCACTGATTGCTCAGATTGAATCATAAATCAATGGTATTGCTGGACAGCAGAGTGGACGAGCCTTGTTGTGCTGAGGTTTAGTGGTTCGGATTTCAGGTCCTTTCCTCCTATGATCCACTGTGGGATCAATAAAGGCATTCTTATCTTATCTTATCTTATCTATGTGGTGTTTCTATATGCACGTTTTTCGGATGTTTTTTTGAGGGCCGACTGACGGACCGGCGGAATTCTGACGGACTTCAATGACAGACTTCGATGACGGACTGACGATTACAATTCGGTTCGTCACGAAAAATGACAGACTGACGAATGACGGACCAGCAAAGTATAGTACAATGCCCACCTCTGCATGTTACTAGCATAAAATGATACAGTATATGCTGAGCGTTATATGTCATCGTATCGCCGATGCACGGAAAGCTTCGGAAACAACACCGCAAAGGGTCATCCGTGCCCCCGAGACGCACAGCGCTCTGTTTGACGTTGACCCGGCTTTGATTGTGATGTTGGAAAACTCACTAAATTACACACTTTGGTGTCTGCCGTCTTCCTATTTGCTCTAGACGCTCATTTATCTCCTGACACGACTGCAGCACATTGTGCCTATTTTGCGTGCGTCTGCCTTATGCCCCTCCCCCTCCCTCATAATTCACCGTGAAATACTCGCAGCCATTTGACACAATTAGGCGCACTCTTCCCACCACATCGCATCCCGCTGGATGGCCCTCATTATCACGAGCGCTTGCCTTTTAGATAACTTATAATGAGGCCGAAAATGTTTCACGTTTTGCTTTTGCGCGACACCGATAGTTCAAAGAGATCCACTTCCAGCTAATTAGGAGCTCCAACACCGCTCTCACACGCTTTTCCTGCTTCTTACGGGGTTAACAGCACCGACATATGGATGTTCGCTAGACAGGATCCCAGAGCCATTATGTCAAGGCAGTGACAAATATCCCTGAAGTCTGCGTCCAACAGTAATGCGCTGCACTGTGACGGAGGAGATGTTGGAAGTCGGTGTAGGGAGATTTTCCCTCTTTTATTCCCCAGATGGAGCTGACATCTGCACTTGTCAAACACCTGCTCTACCACCTCGTCCTGCCCCGGCGGTCTAATGTCGGCTCAATCCTGAATGTTCCCATGTAATCCGCCCGGGACCTCCGATCCGCACTGCATCCAGCACCTGTTTGGACGCGCATGTGATCCCGCTCGGATTCTTTTGGAAGAGGACGTTTTCCCACCGAGGAAGCAAAAAAAAAATAAACCAACAACAAAAAACGCACCGCATTATCCGATAGAAAGTTTTATTAAGCATGCACGGATTTACGTGCTGAAAATATAAGCATTAAAAAAAACAGTAGGTTTTCAAACAGCGCTCCCACTTCCTGAACTTCATTGCTGAGCTTTGACCTGACTTCAGCGTCAACATGGCCGTGTTCCACTCGAGCTGGTTGGAGGTCAAGAGGTGCCGAGCTAGTTTCCGTTTACAATATGAGCGCTGAACCTTGGACCTCACCTGACTGGAGAAAGCCGGACAATAGACAACCTGTGTGTGTGTGTGTGTGTGTGTGTGTGCGTTGTCTGTGTGTGTGTGTGTGTGTGTCTGCGTGTGCGCAGGCCTCTTCCTTCCTTCCATAGTCCGGTTCGCTCAGTCAATAAAGCTGTCAGTGAGCATGCTGCTGGCAGAGAATTGCACGTGTTGATGACAACTGACGCCTGCGTTGTGAAGTCATCCGCTTGCTCAACATTTGAGAAACATCCGCACAACCACTGCCCCCCTCCCCCCACCCCTCCTCCTCCACGCACGTCGTACTGATGTCACAACGCTGTCTTCCTCCCGCCTCGCTACCTTGGCAGGAAGGTTAATGACCAACAGGTGCCGGTTTATGTGCCGCTGCCTCAGCTGCTTACCTTCGTGGCAAACGCATTGTAGCGGTCGTCACGGTGGGATTTTACTCACACACCGATTTGTCAACCATCCAACACTTGAGGTGATCTGTGTATGTGTTGTCACACATCACCAATTGCATCTTGAACTGCTGTAAAAGTCCAAACCATTGTTCAAATGAGTTCACCGCTCTCCTGTATTCA
This sequence comes from Filicampus tigris, assembly GCF_054856515.1. Classification (NCBI taxonomy): domain Eukaryota; kingdom Metazoa; phylum Chordata; class Actinopteri; order Syngnathiformes; family Syngnathidae; genus Filicampus; species Filicampus tigris. Next base: position 40,792,411 of record NC_141217.1, on the reverse strand, counting down.
TGAAACTGCTGTTTATAATTTCAAGGCTGCAAATAGGAAGTGCAAGTCATCTGTTTCCCATCATCCTCCTGTCAAACCAGAAGCCCGCCGGCCCCCCAACGTACGCGGCTGTGGTGATGTCTCACACACAAACATGCACGGACACTTTGTGTTGACCTTTTGTTGCTAAAGAAGCTTTACGTGTTGTGTTACGACCCCTCCTCAAGATGGCAAGTAGGAGGGGTCTAACAATGAAAATACAAAAGACTTGGCCATTGAAACCACGAAATGGAGTGATCGCCCGAATCCCGACTGCCCTAGGACTGGCTACGTCACACTCAGCCAGACCCTTCCACCAGCAACCAAGTCCCTCTTAAAGTAATTGCTGGTGACACACCTGAAAGCAATTGGTCACTCTCCCCTGCACTGATTGGCTGGCTGAGTTGGTGACGAGAGCCACCAATCGGGAAGAGGCAGGCGGAGCGATCCCACACGCACCCAACTTAAACGGCCACAATTCAACGTGGGTCGTAACATGTTGCCTCTTGGGTTGAAGTTCAACGCTGACCCATTTTGAGGTTTGACAGCAATGAAAATTGCCCAAATTCACTGAAAATATTTCAAAATGGCATTCTTTTGGTTTAGTTTGCATACACCACTGAAACGGATATTAGCCTACATTTATCAGGTGTGCGTGAAATCGCGGTGAAGGGCCGTCATGTTGGAAATCTTGAAACGGCGAAATTAAAGATGCCATAAGTGTGTGTGGATCCGCCCCAGCTTCCTGTACAGCTTCCTGCAGAAAAATGCACCTGTTGGTCTGCGAAGGGTCGTGATCACGAAATACAGCTTAAGAATAGTCATACGTACATCAGACATCACATCGATTGTACAGTACACGTTTTCAAAAAAGAGCTGTAAAACCTTAAAAATACACGTGACTTTTTCATTGAAGCACTTATTAATCATTAATACATTTGGAAAAGAACTATAGACAATTATCTCCCGTATGTTCTTGGCCCCGGTCAGGGAAAATGAAAAGTAAGTAAGGGTTAAAAGGGCAAAGGTCAGCTGCCTCTCAAGTGAAAGATGTTTTCAGTCGGACAGCGCAGGTCGGCTCACGGGTAGGCAGTGCGGTGCGAGGGTCTCACCGTCTTGCCATTGCTCTGCAATTAGTAGGCCGCGCCAAGTGTTTCCAAGAAGTCTGCGGCTGCTTTGTCTTTCCGAACGAGGTCAGCTAATCACCTGGCGAGGGCGCAAAAGGTTCCAAAGTGGGAAGAAGGCTTTGTTTGGAGGATGGCGAAACTTTTCCCTCTCGCCTTTCCAGGGACGAGAGCGTATACAGTAGATGGAGGCTGGAGATGTATTTACCCCCCCCCCCACCCTTTTTTTTTTTTTGTTGTTCAACCCATAGTCATTAGTGGTCTACACTGAGGAAGAGGGAGGAGGAGGAGGGAAAGAAACGTGAGGCCCTTTGCGGGACCTGAACCTTTTCAAATGAGAGCACGCCTTTTGTTTTTGCAAGCCTGTCAAGAATGCTCACCTAATTAGAGCTGATATCTCTGGCCAGAGAGAAGCCGTTTGTTAATGGCTCTTTACTGAATGTTCTTAATGAGTTTAGATGGCCATTGTGTGACACAGAGCTCCTCTAAGACAAGAGCACGCACACGCACACGCACGCACGCACGCGCACACCCCTCCAGACACACACACAAAGTGAAATGAGGACGAAGAGCCCGCATGGCCTGCGGACCCAGTGTGAAGGTCCAGCAAGAGCTCTGCAAAGCACGGATGGAATCAAGGCGGGTCATTAAGGAGGGTGTGGCCATCGCCTATTTTCAACTCCTGATGGACATTAGCAGACAACACATTGATCAAGTCACGTCAAATTTTCTTCTGCAAACTCCCCTCTCCTCAATCCTTCCTCAGCGCCAATCCCCTTCATCCTTTTTCTTTGTATTTTTATTGCATTTATTTATTTATTTTGTGCTTTTGTTCATGTCTCAAGGCTGCAGTCTCCCCTTTCTTGTCAGTTCTGCGCAGAGGCAACAAGCTTGTTAGCTGGCATGGAAGCTTTGACTGCAGACACTTTGGCCACTTGCCCATGGAAAGAGAGTCAAACCACAACCTGGTTTAATTGTCACATGGGCAGTCCTGGGAGAGGTCTTTGCTGAGGTCCAGGCCTAATAAATATCAAAAGCTCCTCTCATCTCGGCTCCTTCCCTCCTCATCTTGCTCACCAGTGTGTGTTGGGGGGGGGGGGGGGGGGCAACTTATAAATTATCTCAGACTTTCTCTTCTTGCCTCACAATCTCTAGTTATTTTTCTGTATTTGTCCCAGAAGTTTTCATCAAAGCCGAGCTCTGTCTGAGGCCTCGCGCAAGCCCATCCATGCAATTTATAGATTTGATGTTTATAGAGGCTTGCCGTTCCTTTGCTTGATTTAATGAGAGTCTAAAGCCTGAGCAAAATACACAGCAGCACATGAAGAAACATCTGCACGCCTGAACGGCAGGCAAGCTGTTTCGGCAGTCAGGAAAGAAGCGAGAAGGCAGACGGGGAAGTCCAACTCGATGCAACTTGACGCTCCCGATCGCGCCACCGCGCCGCTGCCATAGAGAATCGATTCCAAGTCCTACGTGGCATCCGCACGAGGTGTCCACAGTAGGCTCATTGAAAGGAGAGGGTAGCAAACATCGCGTAACGTAGCGTTCCATTCAAAGGAAGGTCTTTAACACAAAGCTGCAATTGAAAGGGCACGGCTGACACAGCATGCATAAAGACGCTTTCATGCTGAAAATGCCGTCTGCATGACAATGCTTCGATGATGCTATGAGCCACACGGTTCACATCTGAAGTGGAGTTTGCTCACCTTATTCAGACAGACGCGGACTGGTTGGTGACATTATTTCAGCCGCCTTGCAGTTGATCTTTTTCATCAAGACCAAAGCCAGAAACTCATGCTTATTTGTTTTAATTGATCATCTCTAGCCATCAGGAAAAAAAAAAAGTGCCCGGAAGGTTCGAGGAAGTGCGTTATGACAGTTGATTCACATGAAGGTATCAGCAAGAGTCGGCCAAATCTTGGAGGTTCGAGCAGGCCAACCTGCTCGAGCCGGTGAACCGCAGCGTCGTTCACAGCAAAGGGCGAAAACAGCATTACGATGATCTCATGTTGGGCCATAAAATGCACTTTGATTGTCGTCACCGTACCCATGAGACACAGTGGTGTGGTTTCACGGGGTTTGGAAATCCCAGCGTCACATGAGGAATACTGTAAACCTTATCAAAAGTCTCAAGACTTGTGAACCGAGATCAAGAGCTGTTCCCAACATGTTTGTCTCAGTAAATTAATGGAGCTAATCAAAATATTCGGCACAGTAGACATTTGACAGAAATGACAGTCAGCGCACTGCCAATCACAACTGGAAATGATCACTTTTGTAAATGTGGACATTTTGCATTGGATATCATCATATGGAAGTGGACATAATGTTGTGGACAAGAGGTTTTACTCTATGAGCCATGATGGCAATGGAACAGTTGACAGCATGACTTGACTGGTTGAAAGGTTTCTGGGGGAACCTTTGCTCGGTTCTTTTATCTTTAATGGTCACGGTAATTACCAGAAGACTGCATTTTGTCGGTTGAACTATTTCATGGATGACAGAAAGATTGATACACGGCCGTGGAGCCTTTTCTGCGAGATTGCACAAGGTCGAACCTCCTCCTGCAGGATTCCTACTCTTCTACTCTTGGCCGCCCACCCACAAGGGGTGTGACTCTGCCTAGCCCATGTGACGATGATTGACTCGATGGCCTTAACTGAAATCAACTAGTGTGTGATCCAAGAGTGTCGTAGATAAGAAGACGCCAAGCTAACGCTAAGGCTAGGCTCAAGTCACCTATCTAATCATATGCTCCAAAGAGGCCTAAACTAGCGTGGTCTCTCAGCAATCGACTTGGGCATGTGTTCACCCTTATCAAAGGTGCCTCTCCTTCAAAAATAAATAATGAAAAATAATCCGACTGTTTGTCCGTGCTTCGAATACACCAGTGTATCAATGTTCCCTCTAAACTGCGCGCATGAGCAATTGCGCACTGCTCTCACCCCCTCAGCTCACACGGTGACGCACACACTTCCCTCGTTCCTTCATTGACACCCCAGTTAAATCTACAAACAGGACACCACACCATTCCCACTTCCCTTAGTTTCAGGAGTGCGACCGAGAGCGCCCACGCAGTTATTCTACTGTAGTTTGACACACATACACTTACACCCACCACTGACAAGACGCTGCAGGCCACACGTGGACTGTTCCATTCAAAAAGTCCAAATATGGGCGTGGTTTACAAGCCGCTTAAATGAGGCTCTTTCATGACTTTCAGAGGTCAGATGACGAGAAATGTTCATGTTTTATTAAACAACACGCTTCCCGTTATTTACGAGTGGACAATATGACCATATTGGCGTATGTAGCTACGTCAGGTAACTTACGATCTCAGGTATTGGACAGGTACGATACTGGTTTGGGTACCGTGTGCATTTCCGATGTTGTCACGAACTTCTATATGACGGAACCGACCATCTGGCCCTTCATGGCTGATGCTGGAGGGCAGCCATCTTACGTTGCCATCGGTACTGACAATTTGTTGTTTTTTTCCACTGAAGACAATGTTATCAGTGTGTATTTTGCGCCAGTGTCCCTGTATGGAGTGATGAGAGCCTCTCAATGAACGAACTTCCCTGTTTGCATTGACCATTCAGAATATATGATCTCAGAATCATGACTCGAAAATAATGTGAAAAGAGAAATCATTGTATTCAGGTTAGGCGCGCTTAACGAGTGGCAACGTAAGATGGCCGCCACTGTTTTCACTTCTTGCTCCTACGAATGGGTGGCATTGTTAGTCAAATTCATGAATAAATACATGTAGATCATATATATATATATATATATATATATATATATATATATATGATCTACATGTATTTATTCATACAACCATAATGTGCTGCCTTCGAGACAAACTGCTGACATTTTCTGCTGCATGGGCGCATGAGGTGACTTGAAGTCAGATGAGAAAAGAGACATTTTCTGTGAAGAAGGAAGCAAATAACAACAACAACAACACAGTGCTGGAGGGTTGAAGTGTCAGGCATGAAAGATGCGCACAGACAGTTGCATTCTCTGAAAAACAAAGCGGGTTTAAGCTTTTAACGCCCCACCCAACCCCCTCCGCCCAGTCCTTTTTAATAAGCACACTTTGTGACAGCTTCGGTTTCATCGGCATCTTAGGTGAAACCGGGCAGAAAGTTCCAATTAAAGAGGGAGGGGCACTAACGAGGAGCGACCTAGGAGGAAGGTGATGATCTGCATGTTTTTTCCTTTGCAAAGCCACTTTGTTAACCCAGTTAGTCTTGTTATAATAGCCACCGCCACGCTTTATGGACTAGCCGCAATTGGATTAGTTGTTTGTGCTACTTGGCGGCGGCAGGATGTGAGGAGAGAGGCACTTACAGGAAGTCCAGCTGTTGATTTCAAGTCTGGACAAAGAGACGCGTCGGACGGTGCTTTAGCTCGCATCTGCCCGCCATTAACTGAGTGCCGCAACAGGCTCCAATTCTCACCGAGGGCCTCGCCATCAAAAGTGACAAACAGGCTATTTTACGCGTTCGCTTTTGACACCGTCAGTCTGGTCGACGGGTTGGAGATGACAAAACCGTGACAGCAAGGGGGTGGGCTGGGGCACGCGTGATGAGGTCACCTTGGGTCACCATCAGGAGACGACGCCACTTCCTTTATGTCAGCGTGTGATGAGACAGCCAAGATCAATTGTCAGCCAACGTTTCATGGATTGCCTTGCTCTGTTCAGGATGAGTCGCATGCCAACATGGCACAGCAAATGGACAAAAAGTAGCCCAGAAGACCAAACCTTGAAATCGTCAAGGCCACGATAACTGGGGAGTCGTGGGGGGGACAGAGTACCTAGCTGGTCTTATAAAATGTCACGTCCAAACGTTCTGAGAATTTTTGGCAGAAATTTCCCCGCGTTCAAACAAACTTGTACCAAGCATGGTCTCACATTCTGTGATGGCAGATGTTTTTTCGGCAAAAGCACAACATCATCCCAAAGTGTTGCGAGAGTGTCAGGTGCCGCTTGGTCTGCGCCTAAAGCAGCTGAGCTGCAACCTGGGCCAGCCAGGACACATCCTGCAAACGTGTTGGCTGTCACAAACTTGTCTTGTGATGGCAATTTCAAGCTTATCTTTTGATCTGTTGTGCGGTCAGCACATTTCCATGCTTTGGGCAACATGAATCGGCTTGAAAAACGATCAGCCGTGCATTTGGATGTGTGACTATCTGTTACCATGGCAATCACCCAGGAGCTTTTGTGTGTTAGTTTGTCTGTTATCGGGATTCCACAGATTTTAACTGATTTCCACAGGACCTTGTGGAGGGGTAGAGAAGAAGCCCAGAAGAGGCGCATTACATTTTGGTGTGACGAAAGATAAAACGGATTTCACCCAAGATTTTTTCCCCTGTAATTGCAAGCTCTTTCGCTATTTTCCATTAGCTATTGCAAAGTATTTAAGCCACAACTAGCTATGATGCGTTCCTGTTTAAATGATCTTCTTGAAAGCGGTGCATAGAGTAAAATAATACAAAATAAAACACAGCACATTCATTATGTTGGCACGTGCTTCATCCCCCACCAAAAACAATTCAGTAATAATGTACGATTAAAAACATGTACAAATGCATGTAGGCACTGCTTTGCTAAATCAACATGCGATCTGAGTCAATCACTCTCATATAAATTGTATTTGGCCAAGTGAAAACTTTGATATGGTTGTTATTCCTCACTCGCATGCTCACTCATCTAAACTCAAGACGCGCTCGGCACGCAGCCAGAGCTACGCGTCGCGTTCCTTGCTTTTGGTTACTTTGCAGTAACACAAGTTGTTGCAAACAAATGAAACTCATTTGAAGTTGGAATATTTGATGAGCGACTTATCCTAGGTAAACAGAACTACATCATGTTGATTTTTTGGACTCCAAATTCAACAACATACTCAAACAAATAGATGAATTTTACAAAGTTTCACTAAGGTTCAACATGCACGCCGCTTGTGACACATTTTGCTTTCTGTCTTTGCATTTTTTTTGTCCCGTGTTCAAATGGGATTTTCAGGCCGGTGTATTTTTGTTTTTCATTGATTTTCCTTCGCAATGCATGCTTGTTTGACTGTGCTCAAGTGTACACCAACTCCAGCCCAGGGGCGGCCAGCCACTCAAAAGCAAAAAGCCACAATTTTGACGGTGTTACCGCAAAGAGCCACAGCATACAGCATACACTCGGTACCTTGATTGTCGAATGTCATCCGTTCCATCCCCACGTTCAAATGAGCCCTTCACACACAAGTATTGCTCACATTGTGTAAAACAAAAAAAAATCCTGACAATAGTGGGCTGAAATGACATTTTTATCAGATAAACCTGCTGTAACAATATCAAGAGCTCATGGTTCGGTTTTATCATGGCATTGATGTCACAGTATGATATTTATTGCATTACTGTGTGAAAGCTCACACACCCTGAAAACAGTTGGGTTGAAAATAACGCAATTTTGGAGCAAAAGTGGACCGATCCACTAAATGGGTCGATTTGACCCACCTTCTTGCGTTACTTTGTAGAAAACGGCCCAATTTTGGGTGTTGTTTTGAACAAAACTACCCATTTTTTGGGGTTGCTTTCCGCAAAAACAGCCCAGCAAGTTGGGTCAATTTGACTCAAGGCGTGGATCGGTCCGTTTTTGACCCAAAATTGTGTTATTTTTAACCCAACTGTTTTTAGAGCGCAATACTGCAGTATGCCTCACTGTATTGCTGGAAGGTTGACGGTGCACGGTCTGCTCACTAATTTGACAGTATCATATTTCTTATTTTTAGCATTTGAAATGTGATGCTGTCCACTGACAGAGATTTCTTTGCTTATCAACTCAGAAACACTGTGAATAAAGGAAAACAGTTATTTAAAAAAGCCAAGTAACAATAAATAAAATAACCACCTAGTTTGTTTCTTTTTCTGTGCTTACTGAGAGGCATAACTTTGGAGGGTGGCAAAGTCGAAGTCTGAAAAGCGGACGCTGCTCGCCACCAGACGACGGCACCTCACGGTGACGTATCTATTTTTTTTTTTAATAGGAAGGTAACGTACTGTAGCTCTGCGCATTCACGCTGGCTTTTGTTTACATGAGAAATGTGACGTGCACCAGTCAGCCAGTCAGTCATCAGTGCATCTCTTCAGATGTGTCAAATTATCACGTCTGTTACATCGCCAATCGGGTGCTGGTATTCACAATACCGATGGCCGCGTAACACCAATGCAGAAGTGAGGTGCTGACATGTCACACTGGTGAGTAAAATCACATTTGAAGAAGAACGGCTCATTATTTTGCAGTGAAACAAAAGCAGGACGATAGCAAGGAACTTTTACCGCTCCATTTCGTGCTCCCCAGCCCTCACCACATATACAATAACGGGGCTAAACTCATTTTCAGAAAGGGTTTCGGGAGCCGCATGAAACCGGCCAAAGAGCCGCATGAGGTTCGCGAGCCGCGGGTTGTCCAGGCCTGCAATAGCCTTTTCATTTCCAAGCAATGTCATTCTTCGGCCTGAAACATATCAAAACAGGAAACTAACACCGGACTCAAACTCAAGTTCAACATTACTACTGTACTTTTCATGCATCTTGTAAAAATGAAGAATAATTCTAATCTATAATTGCTTGCTGGACAGGAAATAAACTAAAATCATAAAAAAAACTTGAGAAAACATTTGGGCTGAATAACTTGTAAAAAGTAAGAAGCTACATTCCAGCATTGGTAATGATGGGAGACGTTTTGATTGATACAACGTTCAAAGCTAACGGTAGTCTATCCGCCTTGAGTTTTCCTTTTAACAGTTTTTAGTATCAACGTGTGCCTTTTCAAGTAGTCAGCAACACAATGTTACAGCGTGCGGTCGCTCCAGCACGGCTAAAGAAATCTCATCAAATGAAGGGCCGAGACTTTGGCACATATGAATGAAAATGTTTTTTCAACCTTGGCACTGGTGATTTTTTTTTGTTCTTTGTTTGTTTGCCTTAGACAATATCTAAAATGAATGAACCTATAGATACATTTTTGCAGCCTGCTAGCCGAAGATAAACTCACAAAATAAAATCACTAACGTTATGCAAAAAGCCTTGGCAAAGGCCTGCGCTCTACTGGGTGACATTCGAAACATATAACAACAAGTGTGTTGTGGGTTTGGGATGTGATTTTGTTTTTTTTAACATGTTTCTCACAATACATTTAATTCTGCTGGTAAGATTATTCACGTCCCTCTTAAATAAAAGTGTGGTCTTGAAGTGTACAGTAGTGGCCAAATTTGCTGTTTTTGTTGATTTGGTTGAGTTTTGTCATGTTCTCCTTGTGTGTTGCGTGTCTCCGGTTAGGTTTTTTTGCGCACCTGAGCTCTTCAGCTCCCTCCGCACACTTGCGTCTTCTCCAGGTGTTCCTCTTTGTCTCGTCAGGTGCTTGTGTTGAATTTCCAGCATGCTTTCTTTCTGTTTTTGTTGGTTCTTCGTTTGTGTTTGCTGTTCTCGTCCAATTCAAGTCATGCTTATTGTTTTTCATAGTGTTTGTTTCGGTACTTTCACTCAGGTTTGTTTGGACTTTCTTTGATTTAGTTTTGATCATCCTAAAGTGCCTTGTTTTCTCTGTTTTACGTTTTGGGCGCACACCTGCCTCACTTCCCTGCTTCCGTGTAATTGGGTACTCAACGCTGCCTAACCGCCGCAGTGTGGCTGCAAGATCCAATGTCACATTCTTTACAAGTGGGCAAAATTCAAAAGCTTGGAAAACAAGCTTTTCAACGATAAATCGCTAGGGGCGAACGGGTTCCTCGTACCTTCAAAATCAAAACTTTTCAGGTCAAAGAGAGCAAGCCGTTTTCAACACTTTAGATCGGTCAATATTTTGTAAAAAATTCACCCACGGGTGTAGTAGATTTACCAACACTAGATTTGTGAAAAAATATCAAATTGTGACATAGGAGGCTGGGGCCGACACCGGTGACGCTTAATTTGTTGACGAGAAGCATTGTTCCAATAGATACACAACTACTTACCAAACACAAATTTCCCAGCTTTTTGTTTAATGTTTTGTGAACCATGTACTACAACTTACAGTGCATAGTGAGACATTTTTGCACTTTTACAGCTGACTGCCCACCAAAAACACGTGGTTAATGTTTGCAAGCCAGGTGAGACTCACCTGTGGACCAACACAGACAGCAAGTTAACCATTGCAATTTGTTTTTGAAAGGCGGCTCAGGTGAAAGGGTGAAACCGTGTCCAGGTTAAGGAAACGCGGCTGACACTGCACAAAACACTTTTGACTGTTAGTGTACAAGCTGCACTATTTTTTTGTTTATAGATTTTACCTTCTTGTGATGCTCCGGCCAAAGACTATAGATGAAGAAATTATAGGAAACGCACAGCCATTTATCAGTGTACATATTAAATTATAAAGTGTGCAAGTGTGTCCACACTATCATTGTATTTCAGTTTGAAACATCCGTGAAAGATCCTGCTGTTAATGCATCAATTATGCATAAATGCATATTGCACTGCTTGTGGATTACATCCAAATTCTCCAACAAACAAACCAGGAGTCATACTGTGCCGCTTCGCTCGCCACAGAGGAAATAAAGACATTGTGGCAAGCGTGCTCCCTCCTCCTTACGACACCTTCCTTTAATCCACTTACAATGTTTGAGCTGTTTGCCAAACATGTCGACATCATCAATTGTCATGTTGGCAAATAGCGCCGCCGAGACGCTCGTGAATGTTTATCTCCCCTCACACTCACCCACCTGCAAAGAGGTGCCGTCGGGAAATCTTTGCACCGGCGGTGCCTGTTGCTAAGGAACCGTGTCATCAGAGGTGAACGTACCTCCTTCCAAGAAGATAGCCACACCGGCGTATGCGGTGACGCTCCACGTTTTCGTACCGCAGCACAGGTGACGGGGAACAAGATACAACATCAGCGAGCACCTCTGAGGCAGGAGGCTGGCTGGCCCTCCCAGAATTCAATGTCTCGTTCCAAAATTCACCAGCACATCTCGGTATCGTCGCTGATGCGATTGCTGCAGCGGACGCCGTGTGAAGGATGTCTTTGATTTCAACCGGCGTCGACGTGGCCCCTCATGACGCGGGCACCCAAAGATGACGTCTCGTCACTGGCGAGCAGGGACGTTTCTTTACCCCAGCAGTGAGGCTCGCAATGCTACCTTGTCATCATTTGTGATGCAAAAGAAAGCCTGGCGTCGAGGCGGTCTAGCAATGCAAGGAGAAGAAAACACGGCACACGTCACACCCGAGCTGTTTTCCCTCTCCGTAATATCAGCTGAAGAGTGTCTGAAGTGCTTTGAAAGTCTGCAACACACACACACGCATCGACCGCAAAAAATAGATCTTGAACATTTGGTGGAGTTGTGAGGATATCAGACATTTGCATAAGGTATCAGGTCACACCAGGTGGCCCATAGGCACTGTCAGGATAAGCGTTGATGGATCAATTATCACTTAGCGCGTCACAACAGGCCTGCTCATCTCTTTCAATGGCTTCACTTTTCACTGAGCAAATTTCTCCTGATGTGAGACCCACCTTAGCTGGAGACCACCATGTACCTGATTAAGTGTAATTGCATGCTTAGTGAGCAAACCAGATCCGCTGTGGGTCAGCACTGTTTTATTTATCAAACGGCAAGGTCGGTTATAGTCCAGATGATGATGAAGGTGATGAGCTGAGAGGTTCTGTCAGCTCATCTGAACCTGATGTAAGCGGGGCCGTGCCGAGATTGCCTGGCGTTACGTCATCCGGGATGCAGATGAGATCAACGTAGAACGCACGGAGGCACCTCTTGGTGTGATGAAACGCTTCGCTGGTGGAGGGAAGCGCCAAGCGGACGAGAGCCTGGTCGAAACGCTTCCTCTCTGTTGGATGTGCAACATTCTCGTCAGAAAAGGTTCGATGATCCGCAGCATTCCCGCTGTGCTATTAGTTGGACAACTGCAAGAGAATAAGAGCTACTTAGCTGCGACGGCGGCTTTGTGTTCACTGGTCACCTGGTTGCTGTAACTCACATCCTAATCGCTAACCACAAGTTGCTGAGTCATGGACAGAGGTAGGCATTCTACAAAATGTTGCTGGTCCGTCATTCGTCATCCGTCAGCGGCCTGAGTACTTGTCCATCGTCATTCGTCAGTCCGTCAGTTTTTGTGATGAACCGAATTGCAATCATCAGTTGCCCGGGTCCGTTAGTGAGTTCATCAGTTAGTCTGTCAGAAGTCTGTTGGGCTGTGAGTCGGTCCCACCCAAAAATGTCAGCACAGTGGGCGTCCGTGGAAGCGTCAGTCACTAACGGATGCGGTTAGTGACGATTACTCTGATGGTCAAAAATCCACTTCCATCAGTGCTTAGTCTGTCATTTTAAAAATGGGCGTCCGTCAGGAATCAACTGATGGAGCAGTCCGTCAGTCTGACGGAATACCCACCTCTGGTAACTGCTATGTAAGATCAAATGGGAGAGGAAAATATGAGATAAGGTAGGAACAACAGAAATCACAACGCACAATTGAAGGAAGTAATGGAATAGATAGATATAAACAGATCAGCAGGTAACAACAGGCATTGAGTCTTATGGAAGTATCTATTGATTGAGGTTGGTGTAAGGGGGATGTAGTGACTGGTTGCGGCTCGCGCTGCTATTGATGGTCTCAAAGGTTCCGCTCCTGGGTAGAATGATTGGCTGGCTAAATGAGCCGCTCTTGTGCCACAGCTTTTCGGAGAGAGCGAGAGAGGAGCTGATCAATACGGCCCTGACATTGTCCTTCATCCTCCTCTCGGACTCGGTCTCCAGCTCTCGACCAACCGCAGGGAGGATCTTCCTCGCACCTGGCTGACCCTGTTGATGTCACCAGTCATGATGCCGCCCCACTAGCGCAGCACCACAAAGAAAAGCGCAATGGCCACTCTCGATTGGTGCAAGATTCTTGGGAGCTTACTTTCTCTGGGGAAACATTCTACTCTGTTCCTTCATGAAGAGTGAGTCTCTATTTTGGGACCAGTCTAGTTTATTATGGATGCGTACCCTACAGATACGTGTGGGAATCCAATCATATACATCTCTGGGGGCAATCAAATAAAAAAATAACTGGATGTTTTTGGTATTGTGATATTTTTCTCTAAATGATCATATTTGTATTTATGTTGCCAATAGTTAATTGAACGAAATGAAAAATGCCAAAAATTTCAGCCAAACATTTACCCAAGAGGAGCAAAATCAGAGAAACGGATCATTTTAGAGTTGTCTCTTATTTTTTTCCCAGAGCTGTATCTACTTGACAGTATTTCATGTTTCATTGCTGTCAGGCAGAGGGAGGGACACTGGGCTGCCGGCTGCCGCACACCTGCATGTAATATTTACTAGTCTCGGATATCCCAACCTGCACGTTGCGAAGGTACCTGTTTGTCTGAGCTCTGGAGAAACGACAGCGCTCGGTCTCAAGCTAACCTTTACGCGTTAATATTTCATGGGGTCGTCCTGATATGTTTAGAGAGCTCTCTGCAGAATCAGCGATGGGTGGGCTAGAGGGGGGCAAATCCACTCTGTTCAAGAAGTATTTCTGTACCTGTTCAAACATGCTGTGCTGAATTATTCATCTGACGAATAGTGAGCAGCCATGCTTTTACCTCCGAATAGTGAAAATGCACCTTAGCGCACAAACAGGGGGGCCATCAGTGGCGAGGGGTTGTTGTGAGAGCTCAGCGAAAGCAACATGGCTCGCGGCAAAACACAGCCAGCGCTTGGCTGCTAACCTGCGCCGTGATTGTCTGTGATCATACGTGAGAGTGCAAGGCCCACGCGTTGCGCTGATCCGGCCAAGCTGCTGCTCACGTTCCCAGATGAGCGCTAACTTTTTAAGATGCTTCTTTAAGGCACACAAAAGGACTTGTCAGTGTTAAAAGGTGCGATTCAAGTTGCTGGAAACTTATTTCGCTTGGAGGAGCACTCTAATTAGTAAATGACAAATGTGTCTTTAATGACAAGTGCTCTTCAAGTTCCAATCACCTCACAACAGTCTGAAGATAGAGAAAGAGCTCAAGATTGTTGAAGGAGCCAGAAGATTACATTATCAGCTAGTGCCAATCTTCACTGATCAAGTACATTACAGGGTAGCTCACAATCCAAGTCTTTTTCTCTCGCTAATGTCAAGGGAAAGATGGTGATACATCGTGGGAAATACAAAATGTTCCACAGGGGATGTGTGCTTTAAATGGCTCGCTAAAATTCTAGGGAGGAAATGAAATAATATAATGCTCGTGATGACACGGTCACACCCCCCCCCTTATTTACCTGCTTATTTAACACAATACTGTGTGAAATCATCATTTTACAGTTACACAGACCAATCCAAAGAAAGTTGTCTGTCGAGAGCAGGCTTTGCTAGTTATTAGCATGTGTGTGTGGGGGAAATACAGTATTTGTAAATAATGAATGTTGACCTCCCCAAATGGATGATTTTAGTGCCTATAGTTGGAGCTAATCGGCCTAATCCAGGGTCCAAATCTAACATGCGGCAAGTAATGTCAATTTGTTTTTAGGAGAAAAAGCCTAAAGAGCATGTTTCAGTTCAGGTGACCACGGGTTGCAACAGTACAGCCAGATTGGATTTGTAGCTATGTCAGCTATGTTAAGTGTGCAACTCACTGGTGAATTCAACATGAATTAGAGACCAGGACCAAACAAAGAGCAACAATGTTGGGAAGCTAGTATTTTGTGCTCGTTTTTCTGACAATGTGGCTTATTTAAAAAAGAAAACGAGGTTATTTAAGAAAAGGCAAATGTTGTGTTCTTCTAACAACAACAGCACTTATCTGTCACCTCATCAGCAGCTTGCAGTATGTCTTGCATTAGACCATTACGATTTGCGGCCTACTGAAACCGTGATGTATAGATCAATTATTTCGTAACTGGCAGAGCTGGGCATCGCCTAAGCGCCACCGAGTTTCTGTCCGCATATTCAAACCACCCATGCGGTACCGGTCCATCCCTCATCGGCGACAACCAATAGGCGTCGACAACGTAATCTTTGCGTCACAAGCAGGCGCCGCACGAGCAGACACGCCGCCAAACAAAGAAACACACGCACAACATGGTGATCGTTGAAATAAGAGCAATATGGGGCACGTCATTGCGTCTGTGGGACCGCAAGGTACACAATACTGTTGTATTTTAAAAAATGTTCCTTACTCGGCCGCGTGTCAGGATTGCGGAACCTGCGAGAGACGTGGTACAGGTTAAGTCCGTTCTCGAAGCCGTTTGGCTGACTCGGACCGATTGGGGACCACGTGGGTGGTTTCAATATACAGACGGGAACTCGGTGGCGGTTAGGCGACGCCCAGCTCTGCTCGTGGGTTTGGTCCTGCGCCTTGAGTTGTGCTAAGCTAAAATATGAGCTAGACTAACAGCTAATCAGAGTGACACGTCGACTCGGCCGAGAACGCTCCGACGACGGCTCCGACGACGGCTCCGACGACGGCTCCGATGTTTACGATGGTGCAACCTACGCCAAGCAAAGTGCGTATACCGACTTCCCAACTGCCGACGTCGGATTGCTGTAGAGAGGCCTTAAAGTACGCGCTCAGTTAAGATAGTGCTAACTGCAAATTCTTCAGTCGATGTTAGAATATGGTTGCTTTCGGTAATGGCACCATGTATTAATACCGAGCGGGGTTACCATCCAGTGGTGTTCTTTCAAAGGTGTAGGAATATTGAGGTGGACTTCCTTCGTCCAACTGGCAAACCAGTAACCAGGAACTAAACCAAAGACTTTTACAGCAAAGGTAACCATGTTCTGGCAAGGCATGGGGTGTTTTGTTCATCTTGCCATGAAACATTTCCCTGAGGCTACAACAATTATTTTATTATAATTATATCACAGTCGTTTAATGGCATTTCAAAAGTATACTGCACTGAGGAATTCACCAAGAAGGACAACGTGCTGAAACCTTTAGGCCTATAGTCCGAGGCCTCGTGTCCTTAATTCAGCCTCTCTGTTTCATTTTTGACTCTAGATTTGATTTTTTTGATTTTTATTTCATTTTGATCATTTTGTGGAATTGTGAACATTTTCTGTAAAATGTCAATTTAGTCAGTTTCTTTTGGTGCACAAAATAAACTAAGCACCAGAGGAAACTACTCATTCCAATACCCCTTCTTCCATCATTGGACGAATCTCACGGTAACAATGTGAATGACTACATTTACATGGAAAACATTTCTTTCATCCAATCATACTTTGGATTAAAATTATGATCGGCTGCACTGTTTTCATGTACACTAAAAATATTGGTCCGATTAAGACTTGCATGTTCATGCGTCACACTTTTGATTGGAACAAATCATTTTGAAGTGCACATTGGCCAAATATACCACAAATAGTAGTAGAAGAAGAAGCCGTAGCCACTTCCATGTCAACAAAACATCACTCCGTACATTTCTACTTTAAATGGTAGCCTTATTCAGCGAGTCTTAAAGAAAATTTTTTCTCTGTCAGTGAATAACAGACACGTGTATACTGACGTCACAGACATGCGCGGTAAAGACGGTTTGTTCCGAAATTTTGGAATCGGTGTTTTCACGCACGACGATCCGAGTAGCAATCAACATAAACCACCTCTCTCGTTCCGAATAAAATCTTGAACGGAATGATCGGGTCAGAATATTCCGATTGGGTGTGTACATGAAGCGGTTTTATTCCCATGAGGCTTTTAATCCAAATAAATGTGTCCATGCAAACGTAGCCACCGATGTACTGATAAAACGCGTATAGAATTGAAATACTAGGCAGAGTATGGTGGAAACGGGTCTTGAGGTGCTGGCAAAGGATCCTCTGCAGAGATTGTGATCCGATCGCACGGCCCGGAGGAGTGTGTCGAAAATGGCGCCATCTTTAACCGCACAAAAGCAATATGGAGGTTTCTCGCTGGCCTGCACGCACCGGGGGCGGCTTTCTGCTTCAGAAGAATTCCTGGCAAATTAATGCGCTACCTCTCGGGCTAATTAAATTAAAGGGGATGAAACCTACAGAGCTGCTTTTGTGGTGGACACAATGTTGTGCTTCATGCGCTTGTTGCCCCAGGGGGAATTTCTGCCATTTAGCCTCCTCGCTGCCTGCAGCTCCACGCCGGACTCGGCTAACACGGTCAAGTTTCTCTAATTTGCTTGAATGAGAAGGAATTATGAACTGATAATAAGAGAGTGAGCAAGCGTTGAGGTCTTCAGGCAAGGATGAGTGGCAAGCGACTGAACTCTGCGGCACCTGAAGCACACGCGTCCTTTTTAATTTATTTTTTTCACTGTTAATTTCTCCTTAAAACAAGGCATTGAGGAGTAAAATTGCTGTGCAAAGGACATGAACGATTATGGTTGTAATTCCTTTTCTTTGGCGAAATGTGCTCAGAGGCTTTGCTGCATCACTTACTGGCTCAGCTGCTAATAAGCGACTGCTAACTATGTGGCATTGAGCCGAGAAGATTGTGAGAGATTGTGGAAGGTGGACTCTAGTTATTCACCTTTGCATACGTTGAGCTGTGATTTTGGACATCGTCACCTCCACGATACTCAGCATTTATACTCTACAATTGTTCTTGCATCACGCTATGAATATATAACATCTGTATTTTTTAATCGTAATCAATTGTGAGTGTTTTGACCCTCTCGTGGGTCAAAACACTCACCAGTGCACACACCAATACAAATTACAATCACAATAATTAACAGATTGTTAATTTGACGCATTTGTCAATAATCACGGAAGAGCGCTTGTTTTCGGATTGTGCACGTGAACCGAATCCCGTTGCCATTCAGCGTGGAGGCTGAACTCGGCTGCATGCAGGCACGTTTGGGACTGTGAACGTGAACTTGAGGTCACTTACTCGTCAGACGCTTTTACCACTTTTACAGCAAGTTAATCAGCTGTGCTGAGTCAGCCTCACATCTGTAAGTGAACATGATATGGACCAGAACGCCATGAGACTTTCTCGCCCTCCTTCAGGAAATTGCTCAGACGTTGGGAGGGAGACAAGCCCCGCCCACGACAACTGCCACAGACTTGTAATAAATTAATACATTAGCGCCCGCTTGACATGGACGTGGATTAGTTTCCGCCGGTAATAGAAACACATTTTGCAGTCACGGCGGCAAGGGAAGATTATGAAGGTGACATCAGCTAATCACGCGTGCGCCGCTTCTCACGGCAAACAGAATGCGCTCCGCCTTGTCATACAGTACTTGATCACAAAGACATGAGATCAGCGGCGCACTTCAGGCTGGAGGATCCACTCCGCCCTCAGTCGTGACCTTCTTGCGCTCGCTTTAATCATGACTGCTTGTGTGTCTCATGGTCATCTGTGTCGGAACGCGCCACCAGCACGCCACCTTTAACGAATACATTTGCGGCCTTTGTTTGCATGTTTTTTTCCCCCTGTCACATTGAACATACACGTAAGCATCGCCGTTGAACAAGCAATTCCGGCCGTGCTTCCTCATTGGAGGAAGCTGTTGGAATTACGCACTGTGAGCTTTCACAGGCCAGCAGCTGTCCAAATGGCAACTTGCTGCCTAATCCGTGGAGACTTAGGCTCCTTCCTGTGTACAAGGGCCTCGGTTGGTCAGGGCCCCTGTCCTGTTTAGATGTGGGAGCCCGATAGACCTCCATGGCCAACAGGTCTGTTATGAGTGGGAAACGGCAAAGCAAGGGCTCGGGGTGGGGGAGGGGCGTTCTCATAGCCAAAGTCAACCAGGGGATAATACCGCCGTCCTAATGGGGCTCAGCGCGGGCATTATCAGCACCAAATGTTTTTTTCCCCGCTTCCTCTTTGTTCATGCGGACTTTATCCGGGCTCCCACTCTCTCGGTGAACACGCAACCCAAACCCCCCACCAAGATTCTCCTCCGGGTAATATTGTTTTTGTTTTGTAATTTGGATGTTAGTCAAATACATTTTCGGAACCGAACTGAACCGAAGCTCCAACCTGCTCGGCGTCAGGTACGACAGCAAGAACGCGTGATGAGCGGAACCCCCTTTTTGTCAAAAGATGAGCCTTTTCCCACAGCGGCGCCACGGCGATGAGCACGCGTCCGACTTATATCGTGAGTGAAGGACACAATATGTGCACGAGTGCAGCGTCAGCGGCGGTGGGGCGCGCGATGCGTTGGTAAGGCGCCGTCCGTCACAATGCACCGACTGCAGGTTGTTTTCTCTGGTCCGAATTAGCACGCGGATTTATGAACGTTGACAGGGTCCCCCGGTTTGATTTCCATTTCATGTGTAGTGAAATCAAAGCAAAACAAAGAAAACATGGACGGGGTTTGGCATAGCACCGATGAGTTACATTGCTCTTACGCCATTCAGCGTCAAACACGAGTGCATCATTCCACAAAGTGCCCTTTTCTCTTTCTCCCTTTCTCAAAAGATCCAAACCATGCCGGCGTTCCTTTTTGAAAGAAATGAACTCGTAGGAACGGTTCTCCCAGGGTGGAACAACAAAATGTCGATTCGGTCCACAGCCAAGTTTGATTACCGTTCTACCTGCCCAACTGAACCACGCCAAGGGGTGGTCGAACACAATTTTGATTGAAACTGACTAGTGGCTGCTTGTGGGAAAGCACCGTAAATTAGTGCTGGTTGTTAGCCGGGGGTGTGTTATAGCAGTGCATACCTAAAGAGCCAGGTTGGTGAGTGATTACAAGGTTGTTATGCAGTGCGGATGCTAATGATGCACATTTCAACTCGTCTGTCACCCCAAAAAGAGAGATCGCGCGTAAGGCGTTGTCGCTTTTTAATGCAATCATTTTCACATCGAGAGGAATGTGCCAAAACAGACTCCTGTCAAAGATTTGTCAAATTCTCTGCACACTAATGAAAGTCATTACGAGCATTGCAGGGGGCACACCAAGATTTGACAGCAAGACCTTGCACGTCTCAGATCAACGCAGTGGTGGTTTTGGGTTTTAAAGACACGCTCTCGGGCCTGCCGACTGCACGGTGACAGTAAAATGGGCGACAAGTGACAACTAGCTATTTTTGCTTTGATAACAGGACAATAGTAGAAAGTCACGACGCGTCTTTGGCCGCGCGGGGAGCCACAGAACGTGGGCGGAACATCACGTGTCGAGGAGAGCTTCATGCGAATGTGTCCAGCTGAAGTGGAAAGTGCCACCGGGGTGACGGCAAGGGGTCCCCCGCGCGAGGTAAACAAATCCTGCCTATGAATATCGGCGCTGCCTCTCCAACAATCTCAGCGAGCACAGAGGACCTCCACCTTCGGAAACACACGCGCTGACAAAAAGAAAGCAAACCGTCAGCTTTCATCGCAGCCTATCTCTCTGTATACAGGACCCTGTCTGCCCGTTTCCTCTGTCAAACAGCCTCACCCCCCTCCTGGCTTGCTCTCTGTTTGCTTTACTGTAATCATTGCGCTGGCCCAGAACCGTGTGGGTGTGCTGGCAGCCGCACAAAAAAGCAGGAGAAGGAGAAGTTACATGGGAACTGAGTTAAGGTTGAATATTTATTAGAAGAAGCCATCTGGCGTCACAATGTCTGCACAAAGAGGGCTCACTCTGGCTATGTAATCGTCCCTCCTCCTTCTCCTGCCCTGACTTTATCTCTCATTCTCGCTCCCATTTTCTTCATCCAACACCCCTCTGCGCTCCCCCTTCCTCCAGCCGCCTCGACGCCCAATCGCAGAGAAAATATTCTTGCTTTGACCGCATACTCGCAGAGCTTTCACATAATCACAGTGTTACACCATTTCAAAGCGGCTCATCAAAGGAAGGGAGGATATTTTATCCTGGATGGGTTACTTTGCAACCTGTGCGTGTGGGTTTGCATGTGCGTGTGTGTGTGTGTGTGTGTGTGTGTGTGTGAGTGTGTGCGTGTTGCAGGCATGTGTGCGCGCATCGGGGCTGTGTCACAGCTGTTTACACAAGTCTCGTCTTTTATTGACATGGAAATGTAGAGTGGATCCCCGCTACTCACGGGGGATATGGACTCAGCCCGAGCACAAATAGCAAATTCACGCAAATAATTGACGCTACCCTAAAAGTCATTATTAATCCATCCCTCCATTATCGATACCGCTTGTCCTCACAAGGGTCGCGGAGAGTGCCGGAGCCTATCCCAGCTGTCTTCGGGCAGTAGGCGGACGGCACCCTGAATTGGTTGCCAGCCAATCGCAGGGCAGACAGAGACAAACAAACATCCGCACTCACAATCACTACTAGGGCAATTTAGAGCGTCCAATCAATCTACCATGCATGTTTTTGGAATGTGGGAGGAAACCCGCAGAAAACCCACGCAGGCAGGCACGGGGAGAACATGTAAACTCCACACGGGGAGGCCGGAGCCGGGATCGAACCCACGACCTCTGAGGCGACCACCGTGCCGCCCGTCATTATTAATGTTTGTATTAATCGTTTGTATACCACAAAATGTAATCCCAAAACACTTTTGTAACATTGCAAACTCCAAATACAGTCAAGGTTTTAAAGATAAGCGCGCACATACACGATGTGCGCTAACTGCACGTGCAAGTCAGAAATTCAGATGATTAAAATAAAGAATTACTGTACACGGTAAATTTTGTGGAGTACATTTTACTCTAAAAAGACAATATTTGCTTCCCCAAAAAAAGAGTGAAATTTGAAATAAAATATTCAGCGTAAAAATTCAGTGTAAAATCAAGCTGAGAATTTTACGCTGAATATCTTGCTCTCAAATTCCACTGTGTGCTCTACGATATTTACTGTGTAGCCGTGCAGTCCATTGTAAAACAATCAACATGTAACAGCACAGCAAAGCGCTGGAGTAGCTTCCGCTGTGCCGGGTGCACGCCGACGCTCGGTGGGGCAGAATGCGCTGGTGGGAACGTCCGCTGCTTTGTAGGCCACTGGCTCTAATTGTCTTCAGTGTTTATTGACCTGAAAGCGCTGGATCCATGCAGTGAAGCCACTCGAACAACAAACTGGTGCTCGTAGATATGTTTGGTGATGTTTCGTTGCGCTCTTCTGAGGAATTCCGCTGGTTTTGATGCCACGTTTACTCCAAAACCGTTGTGAGCCAAAACGGACAGACTGTAGGTCGCGCCATCTCATCTTACACACTGCTGTCAATCACAAATCAAACGGCAGCAGTGTTAAGGCCTAGACGGACCAATCCGAGCAGTGACAGACGCTTACCCCCTGTGACGTCACGCTGGAAAAATACACCGCGGCGACAGACGGCGACGCTGACCGTTAAAGTACCTTCTGCGCATGCGTGAGATGTAAAAAAATTAAAATCTGAAATTGTCAACCCTCGCTCTTGTACTTGATTCAGGCCGCAAAGGCGTGCTCACTGTTTATCCGCGTTTGTCACTTCCTGTTCACGCTCCGAGCGCTGATTGGCTAGCGAACAGCCAATCAGAGTGACCAAATGTCCCGACTGACGACGCCGATTTGACATACTGAAACGCCCACCGGACGCTTCCTGACGGGTTACGACTCTACGACGGTGGGCACTACACCAGCCAGACGGCGCAATCGGACGCAACGACGCTTCACCACCTCCGACGTCGGATCGGTGTAGCTTTACATTCGTAATTGGATTTGCAAGTCTGGGCTGGGAGCAGAGCGAGTGAGCGCGTGTGTAGGCGGGACTCTCGCTTAAGCACAAAATAACCTTCCGCCTTCCACCGTGGAAGTTTGCTAGATTGATGTTTTTGGCGTGTGTCGATGGCCGACAGTAATTATTCGCTGTTTTCGCTCAACTCAACTTGATATGTGGGGCACTGGAACAACTGCAATCTGCAGATGTTACAAAGTGCTGTGCACAAGACTAAACATGAAACGCACAAAAATAAATCATATTTTTTCCAATTATTAATTATACAAGAAGAGCTTCCTTCGTATTAGCATTTGACATACGGGATCGCAATTATAGAGACGCTACAAAACAATAAATATCATATTGTACGCTGAAAAACGTTTTTTGATGAATTTACTCAATTGTGTTTTGTCACGTGGTTGCACAAAATAAAGTCATCTAGATCAGATACATTTTGAAAATGAGACTATACTTGTTAAAACGTTTCTGGATTTTGTACAACCACTTGACGAAAAAAATGGAGTAAATTCGACGCGCCATTTTTTTCAGCGTACAGAATTGTCGCAAAAACAAAAAAAAAATACATTTGTATTACAGAATTGCGAATAGGCAAATTTTCTGGGTCCGCTGATAGTGTAGTGGTACACACGCCTGAGTTGTGTGCGGGCAGCGTGGGATCAATTCCCGCTCAGTGACAGTGTCAGCCCTGCGACTGGCTGGCGACCAGTTCGGGGTGTAGTCTGCCTTCGCCCATTGACGGCTGGGATAGGCTCCAGCAACTCCCCGCGACCCTATATAGGATAAGCGGTTTGGAAGATGACATGACATGACAAATTTTCTGACTGGATATCAATTTGAAGATGCTTTCAGTAAGCCTCCAAATGGACATTGAACGTGTGTACACCAACTGATGTGCACGAGTATGATTCCGCCCTGGTAATTTAATTGTTGCCGTGGGAGCAGTGGATGATTGAACGTTGATTTGGTCAAAAGCAAACAATGGAAAATATTTTGGTGGCAGCATTTTTTGTTTTGTTGGAACAGAAAATGAACTGATTTGCTTTAAAAAAAATGTCAGCAACAGTTTGAGAAAACCATCTTTCAACCTTTTTTTAACAGCATATAAAACACTCGACTTTGGTGACTGCAGCTCCAAATGAATCCAAACAAAATTCAACTTCATAGGGCTGTTTATTTTCGTTTAGTTTTTCTAAATAAAAGCACACCGATGTCACGATGCTGTCAAGGAGCCACAAGAGAAAGGTTCTCAATGTTTTACCTGCCAAGTGGTCCGAGTGAAATGTATGCGCTGTTATTGTGTCTTCCGATTGGCAGCAGATGAATCGACTCCCACGCTCTTCCCGCATTTGCACGCGGTCTCTCCTGCAGAGAACAAACTTTAGAATTTATCACATTAATTGAGAGGATTGTTCCACATTAGGGGAGTTAACACTGCAGGCAATAAAGCGCATTAGAATCAAATACATAAAGCGTTTGTTTGTGAAGTGCCTGCCAGTTTGCAGGTACACACCAGGCATCCCAATTACGGCGGAATACAGCCCAACAAAATTTCCGTCTCCATTCAAGAATACTAATGCGCAATCTTACGAGAGGGAAAAGGTGCCAAAGAGGTAAGTACCTTGCCAGCGGCGTGACAAATGGTGCCAATTAAAGCTTAACTTGCTTGTTTTCTCATAACGTACATGTTTTCATAAGTGTGGGATCAAATAATTGCTGCTCTTTATATCAGCAACAATAAAGGGGGAAATATGGCGGCTGCAGGATGCTGCTGAATATTTTAGTGCGATGGCGAGAATGTGGCAGAGTGAGATGCATCGGTGACGTTCCTTCCAGATATACACCTCGTCTATTTTCTCGGGGGCACGTGAGCTCGTGGCTGTGATTCTGTGCCAGACTGGCACACGGTGGCCACGCAGATGATCCGGAACCGCCCGCCTCCCACCCCCAGTCCCGGTGTGCGCGCTGAAAGGAAACGGCGTCTTGAATTTACTCGTCAAGAATATCATCTGCGTCCGGATACGTTTTTTAAGTAGACTGTAATTCTCTTTCGTTTTGCTCCGCTTTCTGCTTCTGATTTGTGAACATATTGCAATGATTAAGATTCTCGAGTGAATACCGCTTTCAAAACGGTCATCTTATTACCAATTATGCTTGCTTTGGTTCTGAACGTGGACATATTCTAGTGCGGCACAGGGCTGCGGGCCACCCCAAAAGAGCTGTGGGCCACCCCAAAAGGGCTGTGGGCCACCCCAAAAATCATGAAAAATCCCCAATCTGTTTGCCTTGTCACCTTGGACAGGTGTTAAAAATAACTCGGGCACCCTGCGCTAGCGGGATTTGCATCAAGTGGGAGAAATGCTGGGATTCTTCCCATTTACATCTTCATCAGCCGTGAATTGACGGGAAAGGGCGGCGCACAGACACAGGTAGCGCAAAGTAAACCACAAAGTAAAAGCAGCATCGATCACGGTCGCGCTGAAATCAAGACTGTCCTATGAGCTGAGGTTAGCGTGGTCGCGAGGAGATGCAGACAGCGCCGCGGGATTGAGTCGGGCCGCCGCCAACAGTCTCTCACAAAATGAGGTTGAGTCTCTTTCAAAGGGCCCGGGGTTAAGTAACTCTTGCCTTCGACATCTCTCTCTGCTAAATTGAAGCAAGCGCTGCGAGGAGTGAGGATTAATTGCAAATAAAGAGGTTGTTCTCCAAAGAAATAGGCCACTGCTCCCCCCTCCTTTGCTCAAAATAAAAAGGTCGCAGGTGCTAATAGTAGTTTGGGTCCACTGTGCCGGTTAGCTAAGCGCTTTCGGGAGCTGTGCCGTGTCACAGGCATAGAAAATCCTCCGCAAAAGCGTCTCGACTGTCAGCCTCGACGGATAAACGTGCGGAACGTCGCTGGAACGTGAGGCGGCCTCCTCTCTCTTGTTTATTCAAGGTGGAAGCAGCGGGCCGCTCCAAAATAATTGGCGCTGGCGCTCGTTGCACCGTCCAGCGAGTGTGCGCTGACACGCGGACCCGCGCGGACGCTGCTCGGACATCAAAGTTGCTCGTGTGCAGAGGAACAATGAGGTTTCGCGTGGCTGGGGGAACGGTTCCAGTCGCAGTGGAAACAAAAGCTGCATAAATGCAATTGATCCAATTGAACGTCACACTTCGGTGTCGGGATGCCGGCGAGCCCAAATGACCTAATGGCGGCGCCGTCGTGCCTGTGATGTTTGGTCAGCCTAGCGCAAACGGCTCACTCCAGGGCCAGGAATATGAAACGCAGTCTACCATCACAAGACGTTTTGTCTGCTTCTGCAGAAAATTGCTTTAATGGCCAGATTTTGACTGGCAAATAGGAAACAAATAAAAAGACAAAGCTCTTTTTGAAGCTCACAATGCGAGCGGGTGTGAGTCGCTGCTCTTCTTTTGATGGAATGGATTGATCTTTAGCGCCGCCCACTTCTTCTCTTCTTGCTTTCATGCTGTTTGCGCAGCACTTCCACAGAAGTTCTGCACCAGCTGTAAATTATTCATTCGGTCGGTGGCAGCCGCCCTGTCCTCGTCATTTGATCAGCGGGCCCGTTCGGCCGGGCCCCGCCACCTCGGAGATCCTCCCGCCCCTAATTACTGCCGTAATTGTTCAGGCATCTCCTCACCGCTGGAACGGCGAGCGAGCGCTCTCACGCTGCAGCTCCGAAGCCAGAAATGAGTGCCATGTGAGGAGAGACTGCAGCCGACCACAGCAGAGAGTTTGAGGTGGCGCCTCGACGCCTGGAGCCCGCCGCCACGGCCCGAGGCTGCCAGAACCGCCAAGACTCAAGTGTTAGATTCGAGATCTGCCTTGCGGCCTCTCTTCTCTGATCCTGGCGCTGATTTATATCTGGGAAACGCTGATGACAACGTTCTGATGTTTAACAGGACGAGGGAACGCTGTGGGAACGCACCATTGTTCTGCTCTTTCGCGGAGCTGCATTCTTGCGTCTCGGCGGGCATGTCACATGCTTTATCCTCAGTTCTGTGGGCCAACACGGGCCTTTTAATCACAATGTGACATTTGCCAGTGTAATGACGGAGGCGTTGGAGTCAGTAAAATCTGCTGCCTCACCCTGATTTAAAGAGTCGGAGCCTGTAAAAGGGCTTTATTAGCTCATAAGGCGAGGAGCTTTTCCACCCTTCAAATGTGCGTGGATTCATCTGCATGACAGAAATGCTTGCAGACACATTGCTGCTTACTATTGACTTCATCAGGCCCACCTTTGTTTGAATTTCTTTCTTTCACCGCAAAATGACCAACACAGAAGAAAGCACTTTGTCGCAGGCCATGAAATACGCACCATAAGCGACATCTTGACGCCGTCTTGCAGCTATCATTTTTGTAGAGCCATTCTGGGCCCCTATTCATAGGTAATACTGATAAGGAGGAGAAGAAGAAGAAGAAGAAGAAGAAGAAGAAGAAGGAGAAACAGACAAACAACAACAACAACAATCACTTGGCTTTGACGCCACGGTAAAAGCTTTTAAGAGTGCTCTGAGAGAATCTTCTGGACCCCCCCCCAATATGCCTTTACCAAGGCTCAAAATGACTTTCTTTGAGGAGCAATTTAATAAACCCGTTTTCTGTAACATTTGCGACACAAACGCCCATTCGAGTTTCAATTCGATTGAAGCGCAAAAGGCACATTTTGGCTCGCAAAGTGCCACGCAAATCTGCTTATTTGGAGCCTTCCTTTCATGAACTTCCTTCTCAATAAGGAGAACATTTACACAAGAACAAATCACAAATAATTGTAATTGGCCGGTGAAACGAAATGAGCGATTCACTTGAAAGACTTTGGACCCACACGAGTGTACGCTACGACCCAGCTAATGACCGGTGTGGAAGTTCACGGTGACCTCAGGAGAAGGATGTCACCATGCAGCTTCCTGAGAGGGAGGCTGAGCTCAATCAGCTGCTGCTTTCAAGAACATCCAAATAATCCTGACAAGTCTGTTCGTTGGGGTCTGTCCTACTTGTTTCGGTCATCACATCTTATTTCCGCTCCCAGATACAGCGTTCCCAGTCAATTCAAATCAGGCGCTCCAACCGGCACCCAATGTCACATTTTGGTGCACTTCAACGTTGAAAAGGCAAGGATGGATTCACGTGTCAGAGCACTAAATATAGTGCGCACGCAGAGAATTTACTGCCATATAATTAGAAAAGTATGTTCTGAAAGTGCATGTAAGGCGCTCGTTCCTGACGAAGAGGCTCGGTGACCTCGCATGTCGTGTGAAAGTATGACCTGAAAAGAGTTGGAGTGAGCGCTCCTGAATGGCGAAAAGGACATTGACCTAAACCTAACCCATGGAGGCAAGGCAAGGCAAGGCAAGGCACTTTTATTTCCATAGCACATTTCATACACAAGGCCACTCGATGTGCATCACACAATCCAAGACGCAACATCTACAAGCATTTAGGGACACAACTCAACTCAATATTATTTATATCAGTTGTTAAATTGCTCTAGACCAGCGGTCACCAACTCCGGTCCTTGAGGGCACCTGTCCTGCAGGTTTTCAACCTCTCCCTGCTGTAACACACCTGTTAAAATGATCGGGATCGTTATCAGGCTTCTCAAGAGCTTGCTGATGAGCTGATCATTTGAACAGGTGTGTTACAGCAGGGAGAGATTGAAAACCTGCAGGACAGGCGCCCTCGAGAACCGGAGTTGGTGACCCCTGTTCTAGACAGTGACAGCTGCTGTCATTTGTGGACATTGATAGAAAGAGCTGTGTGTCATCCGCTTGACTGTGATAGCCAACATTGGCGTTCCGAAGCATTTGAACCAAAGGTAACACAATACAGACTGAACAGAAGGGGTCCAAAGACTGACCCTTGAGGGACCCCCATATGTCATGGCCATTCGATCTGATTTCAAACCTCCAATGGTCACACAGTAACACAAGTAGGAACTAAACCATTTTAAGACTGTTTCATTTAATCCCATCCAAGTTTCCAACCTGCTCAGTGATCAACTGTATCAAATGCTGCACTGACATCCAATAAGACTAGCACCGACACCTTCCCTGCGTCACTGTTCAAACTTATA
Source organism: Filicampus tigris (assembly GCF_054856515.1). Classification (NCBI taxonomy): domain Eukaryota; kingdom Metazoa; phylum Chordata; class Actinopteri; order Syngnathiformes; family Syngnathidae; genus Filicampus; species Filicampus tigris. Next base: position 40,763,577 of record NC_141217.1, on the reverse strand, counting down.
TCATTTAGTACTTTAATAAGAGGTGTTTCTGTACTACGGTGAGGTCGGAATCCTGATTGGAATTCATCACTAGCACCTCTGCCATCCAGCTGGTGTCGCTACCCTACACAAACACATCCGCAAGTGTTTCACACCTCCACCCCTCTTCTTTCTCAGGAGTGCATCACTTTGCGGACTTGTGACCTTTAAGCGCCAAGCAATGACTTTGCTAATGAACTCTGCACTCCTTAGCAGACCTGTCAGGCCTGTCAACAGATTTCACTATCTGCCGTACCCGAGAAGGAAGAGGCGAGGTGCAAGGTGGCTCCTTCGTCTTTAACTTGGTTCATGCACAAAATGCAATCATTAGCAACTTTGACAGCCGAGGCGGCCGCAGCGTTTTGTTGCAAATTGGCAGCGTGGCACAACAGAACGACGAGGAATATGACACATTGGATCAGGGAGAACCTCAAACACAATAACGGACGTGTGCCGATCAATCTCTGAAGGTTTCGCTACCCTGTTATGGTGCCTTTATCGGTTGACTCAAAATCTGTGGAACCGGCGAGACTGGTGCAGCTCCCGTTGTGAGCAAAAAGAAAACTGCAGCCATGCCCATGCACAAGGGTGGGTACACTGAAAAAGCTTTTGTTGAAAATACTAAATTTTATTCCGTCAAGTATTTGCATGAAATAAAATCATCTGGATGCAGGTAATTTTTTTTAAGTAGACTATTTCATTTAAGTCGACTATTTCCTTAAAAAAACACCCGGAACCAGATGATTTTATTTAGTGTGAGCACTTGATGAAATAAAATTGAGCAATTTCAACACACCGTTTTTTCAGTGTAGAAACACGGTACATTTGCAGTACTACGTTACATTTATTTAGGTCAATTTTGAATATATTTGAATGTCAGAGTAGTTTAGTGCAATGTGCTTTTGAATTTTACTTGAGTATTTTTGTCAAGAACTATCAATACTTTTACTCCGTTACATTGAGCTACATTGCACTACTTTTATTCTTATCTGCAATAGCTACAATATTATGGCTTAGTTGGTCTATTTGTTTTGGTTTGTCAAAGTGACTTCAGTCACATGACTCTGTTTCACCAATCCAATGTAACCACGAGGAATGTTTGACTCCATTTCAATCGTATGGAGCCAGTCACAACCACGCACACACCATCTCTGCGGCCCCCGCACGCACACAAGAACATTTTTAGTGTGACTAATCTACGTGAAGCATTGTCCAAAAAAAAAAAAAAAAAAAACTGAGGAAAGAATCACTGTGACTTGCAGCAACACCTCTGACCTCTCATCTAATCTATGTTCACCTTACAGACTATGAACAATGGCATTTTGGTCATTTGCTCTGATCTGTATCTGCCTAAAAATATCTACATTGCTGGCTACAATAACTCCACTTCCAAAGTGTAGCCTTTCCCAAGTCTAAACAAATACAGTAAGTCCATTTAAGATCACACATTGTGGCTGTGTTACGGCCCACGATGAGTCGTGGCCGTTAAATTGTTGTTGTGCAGGTGCTCTCCCCTGCTCTTCCCTGATTGGTGGCCTCCGTCCCCAATTCAGCCATCCGATCAGAGCAGGGGAGAGTGACCAATTGAGTTATTTGCTTCAGGTGTGCCACCAGCTAAGCAATGAGTTAAATAGGACTTGGTTGCTGGTGGACAGGAGCTGGCTGCGGGTGATGTAGTCCAGGGGTGCTCAATCCCGGTCCTCAAGAGCCCCCATCCAGCCTGATTACCATCTCTCCCTGCCTGCAACACACCCGATTTAAATGATCCGCTCATCAGCAAGCTTTGCACAAGCCTGATAACGATTGTATGATCATTTGTATCAAGTGTGTTCAGGTAGGGAGAGATGGAAAGCCGTCTGGATAGGGGCTCTTGAGGACCGGGATTGAGCACCCCTGATGTAGTCAGTCCTTGTTTTTTGTGTTTGGTAGCACTGTCTTTGGTTTAGTGCACCTTGTTAGCCATAACCTTCATTTATCCTTTTATGTCGCCGCTCTATCAATTTGTTTTTGCCATAACATCTATAATTCATTAATCAGTCCATTTTAGTCATTTTGTTTGTACACTAGGGCAGTCGGGAATCGGGCGTGATCACTCCATTTTGTTGTATTCATATGGCCAGACTTTTGTTGGAGCACTTTTTCATTGACAACTTCCAACTCTCACACCTAGATTAGACCCCTTCTCCTCCTTGCCATCTTGAGGAGGGGTCGTAACAGGCTGGATTTGACTTAATGTATGTTAATTTAGAAAGAGTACATTGATCCACTTAGTTGATTTGACATTGCTATGCAATATCTGAATTTGTACATTCCTATTTTTTTTTTTAAATAATAATAATAATAACTTGAAGTTACTCACTAGCTTCTCAGTTCTTCACTGTATTTTCTCTGATCACATTTTACTTTAACAGAATCATAATATTTTGAATTAACAGCACTCCCACTTGCCCCTCTTTTGTCTTTTGCTATGCCACTCACATCTGCTCAAAATTATAGCTCCAACTGTGACTGTTTCAAAAAAGACACTTGATGTACACTAAATATCAGAGGTGGGCATTCCGTCCATAGGAAGGAACGGTCCATTCATCTGTCATTTTGTGGATGGTCGGACAGAGGATCAGAACTCTTTTAAAAAAGACGGACTAAGCAAGGACGTAGGTAGTTTTTCATCCGTCCCTCTAATCGTCCCTAACCGGTTGAAGTACCGGCTGACGTGTTGCGTTGGGTTCTTTTAAAAAGCATGACTGCCTTGCTAAGCCTGCAGAACACTGGAGTGCTCTTTTTCATGTGCGTTTTTCAGAAAAGCGCCATACAAGTGACAGCCCATTTACCATTTTACTATGCATCTCACAGGCATAGTCTAGACCCGGAAGTGGAAGACGTTCGTTCTCCTCCTAAAATAACATTGCCTTAGTTTTCAATCATCATTTTTATTGTGAAATAACACAATAAAAAGTGCAAATGTGTAACAAAACCCAATTGTATTGTGTTATTATACTATCTTAAATATTCTCGTGATGTCCCCTGACTTGCTCTGCTAAGCGTCATCGTCATCTCCGTCATCACATCCGGCGGTGGTCGCTGGCAGCTAAAAAGCTGTCTTAGTTAAATAGTTGTAAACAATTCAATCCACCTACGATACTCCCAGCCGGCCCAAGTGGATGTGCATAGCTGGAAAAAGGCCAGCAAATGAGCTTCTTTAAAAGGACGAGGACAGACGGGGCCGGAAGATGATCAATTTTATGAATAAGGACGGAGGAACGAGGACGGAAGGCTCCCAGGTCGCGGACGCGGGACGCAGGACGGACCGGCATAAAAGGGTCAAGTGCCCAGCTTTGCTAAATATATTGTAGCTACACAGGATATCATATCTGTTCCTGAGCCAGCCTGTAAAAATAGCATTGTTGCTCCATCATAGACTAAATATTCAGCCACACTTTACACACTAGGCCAAGGAACCTTAGTTTGTTATTTAAACTTGGTCATGGTCATTGAAACTGACTGTAAGTCATCAAAATAATCCTCGGACACACTTGATTTAGAAGACGCACGTACAGGGAAGTACATGAAAATAATTGAACTGGATCGGATTCAAGTTACAAGAAGTGTCGTGGCATGTGTGCGGGTTGTACACGAATGGGGCCATTATCAGAGTCGACAGCTCGCTGCTGTTCCATCAAAGCAAGCGGCGCTGCAGGTACAGCGTGTAAAGGCTTTGCTTTGAGAGTACCTGTCATTACACATCAGGAGATTACGGCACTTTGCTCGGCGCTCCAAACGCTGCCGCTACCACCGTCCGTAAAGAAAGACATCACTGAGCTGCACGCATCCCAAAGCGCAGCCCCGGATCATATTTGCAATTTACAACAAAGAGGCACAAAGGTGTCACACAGCCGGTTGCGGCACATTCCAGCATGCTGGCGACGGAGCGCGCTACCGCCGGATGGGATGCGACACGCAACGTGTGTTTGAGGCGCGGCGACCTCTTCGTGTAGGGATTTCATTTCGGGCCCCTGGTGTCAATTGACGTCGTGGCTGCGTATGACAACGACGTAACGACGATGACTTGATCACGTCAGAGCGCTCCGACTCGACTTTGGAGTTTACGAATAACGGTGTTGGCACTTGAACGTGTACGACGTTATGTCGGGTTTGAGGAAAGGCCAACCGGGAATTGCGAGACATGTTAATGTAGCCGGACCGCGAATGGAATAAAAACTAAATGATGGTTCCTTCCGTAATCCTCAGTGACCCGTAAGCACGGCCCGTCTCCCCCCCAGGCGAGTCTTAATGCGCTCTGGTGTCTCTTTGCACCGAGGTGACGTGTGGAACTCCATAAATGTGATTTAGAGGGTTTGTGCACGGAATGAGCAAACACATGAGCACGGCATCAGCTCGTATCAGGGCGGCGAGGATGAGGAGGAAGGTGGTCCGCACCGCAGGCAATCAGAGAAAGTGGTTACTCGGGCAACCTTTGCTTGGCTTGTGTGCACGTGGAAATGGAAGGCGAAGGTGGGGGCGTTCTCGACACCCGCAGGTAAAACCAGAGGTCGCCGGGGGTTCTGCAAGCACAACTTGGAAGAAAGAAAAGTTGCCTTGTCACTTCCTCGGACAGAACACAGTGATGCGGACGCATCACACGCATGTTTTCTTGTTGTTTTTTTCCCCCCCGACACGAAAGCGCCGTCTTGAGTGGTGCCAACATCCAGACGCGACTAAATGATGACACTGATGACTTTCAACAGGCTCGTGCAGTTTGTATCAGTTCTCCAGCCGTGTCACGCTGCAGCACAGCCTGTACTCATCCCATCTACTTGGTCGACGTGCAAAAAAAAAAGAAAAAAAAGTGCCCTTTTGACGGCCGGCTTGGACCAAATCACACAGGGCGGCGCGCCGGGAAGACAAACTGACTTGGGCAATGGGGGAACAAAAGGCGAGATGGGATTATTCAAAGACGGCGACCCCGTTGGACAAGGCCGTGTTCCCATCAGATGAAGAATATTAGGCATCACCGCTGATTCGAACATGCTGGGATCATCCCGTCGTCACGTTTCCCCAGCGCATGGCGCTGCGCTGTCTGCATTCCTGTAATTACCTTCCGAATTAGTTGACATCACACAATAATGTTCAAAGTATGTTTCATTTGCACTAATCAAACCAACATGAAAACCTTTGAATCAAAGCTCACTATTGTTGAGTGACGTCTCCTTTGCTTTTATTTGACTTTTATTTGGCACATTGATGCCTTGAAGAGGCCTAAAATATGCCGCGCAGGCTTTTACAAAGCCAGGATGCTCGTAACTCTTGTGTTTTGAAGGTAAAAGTGCAGAGCAGTTGATTCCACGCCGGCTCTATTTTTAGGTTGACATCTGAAGCATCCACGGAGTCTAAATGTGGGAAAAGCCTGTCCGCCTTCCTCCCTAAGCGTCTGATGATTCCCAGCAAGCCCTGTTGCAGCCCTGCCTGCATGTGTGTGTGTGTGCGCACGTGCGTCCGTGTGTGGGTGTGAGAATACATGAGAGTGTGTGAATGGAGAGCAGAGGACTGTGGGAGGACTTCCTCTGTGGATCCTCTCTGTTTTCTTTTCAGAGAATGACATTCCGAAGCTGTTTCACTTTTCAGGCAGGAAGTGAAAAGCATCCCATAATGATTAAAAGCAGCAACGGCAACATATCAGCTCCAGCGCCGCCGCAGAGTTTGGAGTGTTGACACAAAGTCAAACACTGGTGAGATATTGTTTAATAAATCTGAGTTACTGGACAAATCGCACATTCAGGTCTGGGAAAAAGCATCACGCACGGATTTCGGAGAGGAAAACCTCACTCAAGCGCCAGGCCGCCACTCGCACTAGAAAACATCACATCCGTCCGAGCGCATTCTGACTCTGTTTCGACACGTAACACGAAGACGCTGATGCCACTTTTGGACCGGCGTGTTGCCAACCTGTTTACCATGAAAACAGGTTGTTCACAAGCCATTCATCCGCCATGGTGGTCTCTCTAAGTGCAACCATGACTAATTAGTTACCTCACAGCCACTTTCCCATCAGAGACGTAACGGCAGAGTTGTTGGTCTGTTTTTGTCGGACAGATCTCGCCGAAACGGGAAATGGCAGTGTCCAAAGGGCGCCTGCGCATAATCCAATGCAGGTCAATGCAATGAGATCATTTGATGTACTGCAACATCAGATAGACAACACAAAAAGGGCACGGGCAGAAAGCGCACATGTTGAACGTCGCACTACGCTTGCACAAAGATGTACTCAGGTCAGATCTCTCTTTATCAATTGACATTTTTGTTTTTGTTACGTAGCATCTATCTATCTCTCCATCTATCTATCTATCTATCTATCTATCTATCTATCTATCTATCTATCTATCTATCTATCTATCTATCTATCTATCTATGTAAAAATTGTATTGTTTTTAATAAATTAAAAGTGAAGAATCTAATGTGGCTCTTGCAGCCTTTGTTATTTTTTTTTTTTTTTTACTGTACACAGTCCACAAAAACAAAAAGTTTGGACACCTCTGGGTTCATATCGACGATTGTTTTGTATTGTGTTTGCTTCAATTGTTATCTTGCATGCTATTTACTTGTATGTTGCGCACTGGAAACTAAAGCTAACATTTCTAAGATCCTAAATTGTAAGCCCAGTTGAGGTCTGCCTGGATGGGCTGAAGCCTACTCACAGTCGAGAACATGGATGGATGGATGGATGGATGGATGTCCTCGCCCGAAACACAATGTTGACTTTGGTCTGCGGCTCAATTGTGCACTTCCTGCTGCAGCCACAGAATGGCCCACGTGGGTGAATGACAAGCACAAGCTCAGGCAGTCAAAGGAGATTATGTTGGCCCCTCAACTGGAGCTTGGCTAAAACTGGGAGGGGGGTTTACACATCAAGGCCCTGATTTACGAAGGTCCCAAATAGCGGCGCTAAATTGCACGTTTGCTTTATTAAATTGTTGGTAGGCGTGTTTCTTGAGATTTAATTTTGTACAGAGATCCCCAAAAGCAGACTAAAGTGGACTAAAGTGCATGTTCACTCATTCTAACAGATTGTGCATGCTTTCGGCAATGGGTGTAAAAAGGGCTGTAAAAGTGGATATGACAGACAAGAGTAAATAAATGAAATCTTCTCATCAAACTACAGCATCACAAACATGGTGTGTTTTTCTTTCCCCTTTCGTGGTGACTTCAAATCCATACGGCGTTTCAGAGGTTTCCTGGGATGATACACATGGCTTATTTGTACGGGTGAGGCCACGAGGAGGGCCACAGCCGGGCCTGTTGTCTCCACGGTGACGGCTTGGCACACGGAACATCCCGACAGCATGTATCCCGTATTTCAAAGAGGTGTTTGGTCGTCATCGAACTTTTGGAGGACGACTGCAAGTGCAATGCACGAAGTGTGCAGTGATGGAATTGGAAGTATTAGCGGAAGAGGCCATCAGACATGTGACTAAACCAAACACTCCCATAAATTTGAGGAACTTGGTTTGATTTGCGAAGCAATTGGATGTACAGATATTTTTGCCCATCCTGCATTTAAAACCCGGTCGAGTTCGAAGGAATTTTGTGACATGGGATGAGTCCTTCTTGTGATGAGTGATGACTTCTATTCAGCTCTTAGATCTTTAAGAGGCCCCCACACTTTATAGCTGAATAGATATGTTGCAATAACACTCCTCAACACATTTTTACAACATTTTTAAATCAAGAGCTTCATGTTAACTTTTCTTGACCTTTTTGTGCTGATTCTGCGTATTTGGTTCAGCTAGCACATCAGGTTTTCATAATAATAATGATATAGTAACAATAATATGTAATGTAGTCATATATTTAGTTATATTTATGAATTAATTGTTAGGTTCAGTAACAGGTGGATTTCTTTTTTCCAAAGTGTCAACGCATGGTAAAATCCCTCTTTTCTGGGTCAAACTTAAAAACCCCAAAATAAAAATACCTCAAAAACCTGATGTCCTAGACAAAAAGTAAAGAGATTTTTGAAATCAGTGTCAAAAACATTTGGCGTCCATTTTGGGATTTGATGTTCATCTAAACTTCGACAAATCACATTGCATATGCTAAATTCGCCAACTTGCATCAACTCTTAGCCCAAAGCGCAAAATGAAATGTGCAGCAATTGAACACCTTTCCCAGACACAATCCCAATTGCGCCCACTTAGTAGATCGGCTTCCAGACCTGTTTGGGCGCGCAATCAAGTTCTTGCACTTGAAAACCTTGAGTAAATCAGGACCTAAGTTGCAAACATTCTAGCGAGGAGGTAAATGGTATAATTAGCGGTAATGAGCAAACACAAGATGGAAAGTAACTCCCATCGCCGAGAGCAAAACACAAAAGAGCGAGCGGTTCACCGCAGCCGCTGCCAAGGTGTCACTCAGTGAGCCGTTCAGACCAGGCAGACATCTTGCACTGCCCTCTGACCTGCTTGCCGCTCATCTGCATACACAGCCAGCGTGCGTGGGCTTCTTTGCGTGTGCATGTATAAATGCATCATCTCCAAGTTGTGCTACTTCAGCTCTGATTGTATGCATCTGACAGTAATAGGCTATCACCGGTAAAGAGGCCAAATGTCAGGGGATGAAACACTTGATGGACGTCAAATATTCAAATAGACGTATGCAGATAAGAGCCAAGGCTCTCATTTCGTCAAGTTGAAGCATCCAAGAGGCTCACCCACGTTGGCGTCAGTTGAACCGAGATCAACTGAAAAGGGTGCGAGGGGCGATGGGGGGATGGGTGCGGGGTGGGGGGGGGGGTATTTGTGGGGGCTGAAGTGTTATTTTTAGGGCTGGCCACCCTTCACCAGCGCAAAGTATTCTTTCCTAAAAAATGCATGAACATCGGAGGGGATTCAAAATGCGGCGCTCATGCATCATGAACGAGGCTTTATAACCCTTCTCATGGCTCCGGATCAGGAGAGTTGAAACCTATCCTTGTTTCCCAAACTCATGCTGCAACATTGCCGCCATTGGTGAATTATTGACCAGGCCACGGTCGTGACTCCACGGCAAGTACGCTTTCGGTGCAACGCGTTGTTGTGTTGAGAACAACAACACAAACAAGGTCACGGAAATAAAGTGACGCTCAATGCATCCGGTCATACTATTGTGATACTGACATTGTTTGTTTTATTTATTTATTTTCAGGACCTCCCAGTTTTTATAGAAACATCGTAAATGGCCATCTTTGGCCACACAATGTCCGCCACTGCAGTGCAAAGTTGCAATGATGCTAATATCAGCTTGTTTGGTTGTGATGATTTTGTCAGTGATTACTTGCTAGTATTCTACTGGTGCAAGCTGAGTAGTTGAAGGGGAATCCAAAAAATAAAATGGACAGAGGTGGTATTCCTTGGATCTTGGTGGGACTCAAAGAGAAATAAAGTTTTATTTTTTGCAATGAGGATGACAAGTAAAGATTGGTGACACTGTTTTAAACCAAATGTAATTTTTGCTTTCATTTCCTATTTGAAAAAAAAACATTCTAGTTTTTGTTTATTCAACTCTGAACAAAAAATATTCACATTTGATACTTTTCCACTTATGCAAGCATCACAGTTTTCATGTGACGCTTTCTAGACGCTCCAGCACAGTCCTGACAATTAACATCCTTGGGAGAGTATTGACTTGTTTAAAATGATGTATAACGGATACATTTCCTCATTGGGCCGAATGTCCTGCCCCCCCAGTTCATTTATTGGTGTTAGGGTTCAAGATAAATTGGCAGAAAAATGGCCTGGCATTCAATCGATGGAATTACATACAAACAAGTGGAATTCTTATTTTCCAATCAAGCAGTGTGCATGTGTTATTCAAATTTTTGAAAGCGGACAATCACATTAGGGAGTGTCATGGGTCATGTGTCATCTTCCACAGCTCTTCTCCTGTACAGGGGCGCGGGGAGGCCGGCCGCAGCCCATCCCGGCTGACAATGGGCCAAAGGCAGACTGCAGCCCGAACTGGTCGCAGCCCTGCCAGTCGCAGGGAACACACACAGACAGACACCGCCACTGAGCGGGGACCGATCCCGCGCTGCCCGCATGCAACTCAGGTGTGTGTACCACTACACCATCAGTGACCCCAGATTAGGGAGTTTACATGCATTTTAAAAGTGCTTTGAATTGATGTAAATGAGACATACGTGGCTAGTAAAAAACCTTCTGAGCTTTCTTAATATGTCTGTGGCAAGCTTTGCGCCCGAAACCCGGACAGTTTCCTCCCCACGCCAGCCTCCTCTACTGAAGGGTGTGCCAATACAGCTTTGCATTACCGCGATGACCAGCTAGCGCGTGGCTACTTGTGTGGAAGTGGTCACAAGTCGGAAGACAGCACACCTCAGCTTGCCTATCAAAGATGGCAAGTAAAAGCATCGAGTGTATTATGACTCCTGGAGGCGACACATCATCGGCAAGTTGCCGAATTTCACATCGTTCAACGCAGTTAATTGCCAGTCTGGTCAATGTCTTAACCGCCTGCTTACAGACGCATTTTCAGACACACGCACCCACAAAAAGGTGTTTGGTCAGCTAATTTCACACTCGATGGGTGGGCAGGACAAGGCCCACTTATTTGCGTTGTAAGTTGCAGTTTTCAAATGACTGCGGGAGGCCGGCCGCGATGCGGCCAACATGACGGCCGGTCACTCACCGTCTGACAGCAGCCTCCTCGGCCACTTGTGCTCAGAGGAGTCCAATTGATTACACGCGTGCGTCACTGTCACAACGTGGCGGGGTCTCGCTTTAAACGCACTCCTGCCACCGGCGGATAAATCATGTCAAACGCCGCTTTGCCGTCACTCCTTTGTGGGTAATTGGGCCGTTCCCGTCCTCCTGTGAACGTTCAATCCCTCCATCCGTCAACCGATTGGCTCCGGCGTGGGAGGCACTTCCTGTCAGCGCTGCCAAAGGGATCTGATGTTTAAGAGGCACAGGAGATCACATATCTATCACCTCTCTACAAGCGCACATCACTTGTAAAGAGTGCTTGATCAAGAGTGAGAGGGAAGTTATGACCCCGCCATGATGAGTCTGTACTTGTTGGTGGGAAGTATCGTGACAGGTGGAGGAGTGGGATGTGCGAGGTAGATATATTCTCAGGTCTGGAGGTGATGGAGGACGCGATTCGATAGTCGTTCCAACGGCATCGCTCTTTGTCGTATCCCCTTTTGAAGAGGAGACAGGCCCTTAAAGCAACCGCTGCCAGCAGAAACAAAGCATCAAGTTATGTTCCTGAGGCTGGCTGTGTTGGCGTGGGCCTGGGTTGGTGCCTGCCATTTGCCCGAGAGGTGCAATTCCCACAGTAGACTTCACTGATTAACAGGCCTTCAACTGCAGGAGGCAGCGCTAAGTGCTGGAATTAGGTTGAATCTATATTATTCCCGGAGGGCAATTTGATACACAGCTAGCAATGGTACACTCACAATGCATACAGTAAACAACATATAAATAAAACAACAAGTAACAAATAGCCCAAAGTCACGTAAGAACGAGAGGGTCTCATTCGAGACTGGAAAATAGTTGTCGGAGAGATGCTTATCTGCATACCGACTATTGCGGAGTCGCACTTGAGCAAGGCACCGAACCCCATGCCGCAAACTTCAGCTCGGGTGCAGAACCACTTTTGACCTAATTAGTGCAACCAAACAAAACAAAAAAATCAAAATCTGCTGGTCTGTATGTTCTCCCCGTGCTTGCTTGAGGGTTTCCTTCGAGCATTCTGGCTTCCCCCAACATCACAAAATGATTCATGTGAGGTTGATTGAAGGCTTTACACGGTCCATAGCTGCCATTGTGAGTGCAAGTGGTTGTTTGTCTATTCAGTGTTCCGTCACTTTCCCTGAGTGATACATTCACTGATCCCCCTCAATAGGTGAATTTCTGCAAAGTTGAGGTTGGCTTTTTTTTTTCTTTCTTTTCTGTGCGGATGTATGCCTCTATTAAGGCATTACCACCTACCGCCACAACGTTCCCACCCTTCTAAACACTTGTTACACCTCATACGTTTAACTTAAAATGCAAAATGAAGAATAAATCCTTGTTGTGGAAACCGTAAGCTGGTTGCTATGACTACTGTTCTTCTACTTTGGTACCTCTGGCAGAAGTTCTTCCATTTAGAAGGCGAATAAGAATTATAATAAGAATGGCAGTCATGGCAACTAGCTTTGGCTGTCAACAACAAGGATATCCAGCACCAAAAGGTGCATCAACCCACCACGATTTCACCTCATTTATACTGCCTGACGCACGGAGCTCAGTTTTCATGTGGCACTAGGAATAACCGAACGAGCGGCACAAGTTTCCAAAGGAACTGACTGAAGCCGTGCACTTGGAGGGTATTTTGCAACAGAAAAAGGGACGGATGTCTGGATACATACATTTTCTATATCGTTAGTCTAAATCCCGCTCGCCTATCCCGGCTGACCCTGGGCGGGAGAACTGGTCACAAGTCAAACACGTGGCATGCTGTTGAGATGCCAGTATATTCATTGATGTCATATTGCTTAACCGACTTTGAGGGTCAAACAGTTGGTCGGCAGATCTGATGATGCTGGCACCAACTCTGTTGACGATGGAGGACGCGTCAACCTGCCCTCTGTGCGAAACTAATAACAGCACCAGCGCCAAATGTCGAGGAGGTACGCCGTACTACATCAAAGAGGCAACGGGAGAACAAGGCTGGGGAGGGGTCTGTGATGTCTACATCATGTGATCAGTAAATCCTAAAATCAAAACTCAGCATCCTATGCTTTCCAAATGCACCGCTGTCATAAAAGCATTCCCATCGACAAATGAGTCTGCGGGAAAGGTCAATAGTTAATTGAATAATCTATCACCTTGCGATGGACATAGCGCAGCATGCCACGCAATCAATGACAGGCGCATTAAAAGGTCAGCCACAGACTGCCATGATAAGTCACCTGGCTAATGTTTTCTGTGGTTGGACACAGCCAATGACTAACCCCAGTGAACATGTGCATGCTCAATAACATATTGCCTCAAAGAGTGGCCCGGGGATTTTTCTTTCTTCCTTTTTTTTTACTTAAATGTACTGTACCAGGTGTCTATCTGAGGGTGGACTTTGTGTGCATTAATAATGATGCATGTGTAAGGCTGTAGCTTTTGAAACATATTGGTCAGCAGAGGTTCCCAACTTGTTTTGTCTTGTGTGAACCTTTTTGTCATACCATGAGTAGCCCCTCACTCATACAGTTTGATGATTCACCAAAAGCTGTAAAAATGTAACCCACACACACACACACACACACACACACACACACATATATATATATATATATATATATATATATATATATATATATATATATATATATATATATATATATATATATATATATATAAACCAAAAACTTTGAATAATTCCCCTTTAAACAGGCCTTTAATGTAAATTGCACATTTAATGTTCAGACCCAATGTAGCAGTTTGACTTTCTATTCTTCCGTCATCCGAGCCTTAATGAGACACTTGAGCTCCATGCATCTGTCGTGATTTTGGTGTGACTCTGCCACAGGTTATTGATCTTAGAAATAAATGATTAAATGTTTCCACATACCCCCTACAATATGCCTACTTAATGCTAGGAGTACACGTACTCCTAGTTGGGGAACACTGATGTACGTACAGTATGCTAACAGTTGAAATGCAACTGTACTATTCATGCCTCAATAGTTTCTATTTGTGTGTCCTATTTTGTGAATTCACTTCAATAATGACGTGCAGTTGAACGCGAAACAAATTGTTCTAAAACATGATTGATAAACAGTACATAGCTGTTAAAACAGAGCTGCCGAAGCTTGCTACTTGCTATGTATAATAAAGTTTGCACTTGCTACACAGCTAATGTGTATTTTGGGTCATGTTGGTATTTTTTTTTTCAAGCAAGTTCTCATAGCTTGGTTTTTCTAAACAACAAAGTGACAAACATAGTGTCCATGAAAATGCTTATAACCAAATGCAGGGCAATTTACGTAACATTATTGGCCGATGAGTAAGGTTTTCACGCTGAACATATTTGACTTGACTTGCCTCACGCTCGCGTCACACCTAATCAGTCAACAAACACAGTGCAGCTCAGCTTGTGGCTAGCAGATGTCACGGCTAGCCATTTATTTAGAAACGATTATACAATGAATCATGTACATTTTTTTCCGCCCATTTACGTGGTTTCGTCATTATGAGTGCAAACATAGCAGCGATGCGTTTGACACCCTTGTGTAAAGTATAAAGCTCCGTTTTTTTTTTTTAACCAAGACGAAAGGCAAAAGCGCAGTTTAAGAAAATGCCAAGATTTATGACACAGGATCGAAAGACATTTGTGTTTATTTACTGACGATACAACACAATTTTGAACCGTACCAAACTCGACTGTGCCGCTTGGGTTAGGGTTAGGGTTAGGGTTAGGGTTAGGGTTAGGGGTTAGGGTTAGGGTTAGGGTTAGGGTTAGGGTTAGGGTTAGGGGTTAGGGTTAGGGTTAGGGTTAGGGGTTAGGGTTAGGATAAAAGGGCTGAGCCCTCCCCCTCGTAGGACAGGAAAATCTTTCCCCTCTCCTGGAGCGGGAGGGAGGCGCACTGTCCATCCACCCCGGGCCCCTCCCAGCACCACCATCCCTGTCTCGGCGTACGGGCTGGCGACGTTGTCCATATCGGACTTTGGTCCAGCCGCCGTCCATCTTCTCTTGTTTGGTTTTGTTGTTCCTTTCAATATTTAGTAATTACTAATTAGTATTATTTATATTAAATTATTATTTTATACTTATATTTATTTTTAATAGGTGTAGCCTTTGCTATTTAATTAATGATAAACAGAAAAGAAATTAAACAAACAGACATAAACAGTCCAAAAATGATTAATCAAAAACTAGTGTGCCCCAACAACGTTTTGGCTGATTTAGAGCCTTCTTCAGGTTGATAGCACACTATACTAACTGCAGACCTTGTCTCTTCTATGTCACCATTCAGACTGAACAAAACCAAACTAGTGCATGTATTTATAAAGAAATAATGGCGTCCACAAAAAGTGCAAACAAAAATGAAACATTCAACTTTGCTATAACCAACCATCAAGTTAAATGCAATTACATATAAATTATTATTAAATCAACCTTATTTGAACATTTTATGTTTTTATTATTTTAACAGTTTTATAAGTTTTTTTGTTTGTTTTTTTCTGTTTTATAATATTTTTATTTTTTTTTATTTTTAAAAATTTTTTATTAACAGTTAGAATTGGAAAGTAGGGTCAAATTATAATCAAAGGTAGGGTTGAAATTAGGGTTAGGGTTGGATTAAGAAATTAGGTTTAAAATTAGTTTGAAACTAGGATTGAGATTAGGGTTAGGGTTAGGGTTAGGGTTAGGGTTAGTTTAAGAAGTAGGGTTAATATTAGAATTGAAACTAGGTTGAAACTAGGGTTGAGATTAGGGTTAGAGATTAGGGTTGGAAATTAGGGTTGAGATTAGGGTTAGGAATTAGGGTTAGGGTTAGATTAAGAATTAGGGTTAAGAGAATCGAAACTAGGGTTGAGATTAGGGTTAGAAATTAGGGTTGAGATTAGGGTTAGAAATTAGAATCAAAGTTAGATTAAGAATTAGGGTTAAAATTAGAATAGAAATTAGGGTTGAGATTAGGATTATAATTAGGGTTGGAGATTAGGGTTAGGGTTATATTAAGAATTAGGGTTAGGATTCAAATTGAAACAAGGGTTGAGATTAGGATTAGCCTCTGAGATTAGGGATTTTAAAAGACGCAGATTGAGACTGGGGTTGATATTAGGGTTAGTTTTAGGGTCAGATTAAGATATTGATTGGGGTTAGAATTTAGGATTAAGACTTCATTTTAAGAAGGGTTGGGATTAGGGCAAAAAAGTATGAGTAAAGGTAGGGATTATCGGTTCCCAGTATTTAAACCACATGGGACTCGAGTCATGTACATTTTTTTCCGCCCATTTACGTGGTTTCGTCATTATGAGTGCAAACATAGCAGCGATGCGTTTGACACCCTTGTGTAAAGTATAAAGCTCCGTTTTTTTTTTAACCAAGACGAAAGGCAAAAACGCAGTTTAAGAAAATGCCAAGATTTATGACGGACACAGGATCGAAAGACATTTGTGTTTATTTACTGACGACACAACACAATATTGAACCGTACCAAACTCGACTGTGCCGCTTGGTTACAATGCGATGATCGTAAAGGTCAGCCATTGCTACTTGGTAGGCGCATCCGTTATTTGTTTGCTGATAACAACGTATTTCTTCTGTGGCCCCTGCACCTTACAATTACTTGGCATCCGTTAGAGTGGTGGGCAATATTTGAGGGTACCCGCTAATCCATCGTAAAGAAGATATTGCAGGCACATTTCAACTGAAATGACTGTATGGCTGCACTCTCACATGAAAGTTCAAATAGGCAGGAATTGAAGAGCCGTCTCATCCGCATCAACCTCTCTTTAAGTTTCTTTTCAAAGTTGGAAAAAGAATCTGAAACTTTCACGTGCTTGCCCACTTTGCAGCAATGCATCATAAACACTTGTTCAAAAGCAGAGGTGGTGCAATGCTATAATGTGACATGTGACCTCTTTATTAAATCCAGATGAATTGCATTTCCTTATAATGCCACTTGCGTGTCGCTTGCGTGCGAGCACGAAGCGTCGGTCACTGCAATGTAAACACGCGGCTTCCAAGAAAAACACAATAATTATGCAAATTTGTGAGGGAATAATTATGGCCGTATTCATTATTTATAGCAGCGACTAGGAGCTGAATGTAGCTTTCTGCTTTAATTGTGTGTGCGCAGAATTATGTCATTTATTTCAACCATTTCCAGCACAATTTCATTAGAACGGCAGGCGAGAGGGACGGAGATTGCCAATTTGCTTCTGGCACGAGAGTCATCTTGTGTGTGTGCACGTCTAAATGTTTACTTTCCGGGCATATTGCTTCATGAAACCCACAGAAATGAGTGAAATGAAGGAGAATCTCATTGATGTCGTCACGGAACCACACAAAGCGCCTCATTTTTGCCAGTAATTGGACTCACGCTTGCATGTTTGTTTCAAGCAGTTTTGACAAAGAGAAAAGTAGACGGACGGCGGATCGTAACATTTCTCATTATTTCTCCCGAAGTTGCAAACTTTCCCAAGTGAAGAAGGCGCCATGAAGTGCAGCAGGACAGCCGCGCGGCATCCGGATCAATGCGATTGGATGCATCGCGGAAACACAAGACGTCTGCTTGTCATCCCGCGAACTGCCACTGTCACCCTCTGAGCCGCTCTCTTCACCGCGAGGCTTTGGACAAACAATTAGCCACGCTCCCGTTACCGTAACCGAGACACTCAGGCCACTTTTCCACTAGATGAAGTATCACAAAAGCCGGAAAGGATTCTTCCGACTGTACAATCTTCTTATTGTATTTGGAATTCATTTGCCATGTCACGCTTATCACGTGAAGCCAGTCATATGGTGATCCGATATCAACAGAGACTGTTTAGAACGTCCATGCGGTTAAATCAACAATGATGGCAACTCGCTTTAGAGCCCTATTTTAACAAACTCTGCGCATGGGGCGCGTTGTCTTTCTCTCGGTATTTTCCTAAACCCGCGCAGGTAGCGGACGACTACCGGCAAATCGAGGCGGTAGTAGCCGCTTCCCGTGACTGCAATTAAGATTCCAATTTTTGAGAGGAAGACTCTCTATAAGAGTTTGGAGCGCAGCTTTGTTCACTCATACATAAGAACATTTTATAAGGTCAGAGGGCAGCGATGTCGACTCACAATCGGTACAATCTCACAAAGTTGTAGTTCATCTTAGGGGACCTTCCTATATAGCACTTGAGAGACCGAGGCAAGAAGGACCATGGAACTGCCACCCCCCAAAAAACAAGATCCTGAATAAGCAAAGAACATTTTTTTAAATGACTGACATACACTATTCATAGCAAACAAATAATACTGAAAGCAAATCTCATATACATTGCATACGGTATATAAGCCAAAAATATTGAAACGTGCAGAATTTTCAGAACGTTTAAAACAACAACCAAGTAAGAGCAAAACTGTTTAACAGCAAGCTTGCTTGTCGGGAGATTCCTGATTCCTGACGTGTTGCAACGGTGTACTTTGACGGGGATTTCCAGTTGTGTCACCGATATGGACAAACGTCGCTTGTTCGCCACCGGTCAGGGGCATTCCCAACATATTACCAGTGCCGCAGTGCCATTGTTTTGTCATTGACCCAAATTTGTTTGAGGGCGTTGTCAAAGTTCTCCAAATTCTTCTGCCCCAAACTCATCCAAGCCTTTATCAAGCCTGCCGTTTCACACTGGAACAGAAATAGGCCTGTCCAACACAGCGGGTTCCATAAAATTTCCTGGACAGATACAGTTTGGAGATTAGGGCCACCTGCGCGTCTAGTCGAACAAGCAGTTGTTGGACTTCTGTTTGGTTTGGTGGTAGAACAGCTCCTCCAAATCCATCACATTTCCCATTCAACATTCTTTACAGCCGAAAAAAGCCAGAGGGAAAAACAATCACTTAAAGCGATAAAAAAAAAAAAAAAAAAAAAAAAAAAAAAAGCGGCTGATTTCATCCACCTCCCGATCTCAACTAAATCTTTGAGCGGAGATCTCGGCTCCTCTCGCTGTTTGAGAATTGCCTCGGAGCTCATTCATAAAGGTGTGGGGGGGGGGGGGGGTGACCGCGGAAGACGGGGAATTGAAGGAGGAAAAGGTAGACAGAGGAAGAAATGTCTCCTTGGAGGTCATGCCAGCAAAATTGAAAGCCTCAGGTATAGCCGAGCCTGTCGGCTTAATAAAATGGATAGAATTTCAATTTGCCCTCACCCACTCCCCCCTCACTTAATGTATTGTTCTTGTAACAGAAGCTGCGATTGAGTCGGCAGCACAGAAATGCGCTTTATAGACACAAATAATCGTAAATTGAGAATGTCACCTTTAAGCCAGGGCATTTTTATTATTGTTAGCGGTGCTGTTGAGTGGCCCTGATGCTTTATTCTCACCGGGATGCCGCACAGGCGCCTTGTCCCTGCTTTCACGCCTTCTTTCTTTGCCATCTTTATCAGGCTCTTGGCAAAGAAAGCGCAGGGAGACTTGAAGCTAATTCACCGCTTCTCCGCCAGATGCTTGCGGGTGATTGATGGGGGATGGCGCACTTTGAAATAAAGCCATCCGTTAAGGCTGCACTTAGGCTACGCAATTCGTGCCGGACTTGGGCATGCTACTTCTTTGGACTTGTATGACCGCTTCGATCCGGAATCAAGCGCGGTACCCCTTCGTGGAGGCGGTGAACATTCGCTCGCCACGATTGCTCGAGGACCAGCACGCGCACGACCGCCAAAGGTGGATGTGTTCTATCACCAAAGTCATTTTTCCCCTCACTGATCATTACTGTTGTTAGACATTGTTTGGTGAATGGAAGGGTTTGGGGGATGGGTATTTCAGAGTGTCCATGAATGTCTGTTGTCGTGACTGGAAGGGATTTGTGTTGACAGTCCATGCATGCTCGCACATAAGAACTGGTGCACGTTGACTTTCGTGGCAGCGCAAGAATCATTTAGCGCGTTTGCGAATGCGGCATTGACTAGAGTATGATAATGGATTAAGAAAAAACAATGGAAGTTGGATGGATGACAACTACCTGCACGATCAAATGAAACACAAAGACTAGGAAAAAAAATCCCCACAGTCAAAGCCCACAGCACACTTTCTCCGCCGACGCCTGTGAGTGCGGCCGATGCGTTTCCAGCCATCCGCACGCCAGCGTCCTATCAGAGCGGCCCGAGCCGCCCTGGTTATTCTGTACGTAAGCCATTTATTTAGCTGTAATTTGAATGTTACACAGCCCGGTCTAGTTTATGGCGCAGGCTTTATAGATCTTTGCTTGCACAACGATATTAACTGCCTCTCCACGATATGAGCGAACAAGGGCTCCTGGGAGCTGTAGCGTGGCAGCAGCGTATACAGGTGCTTGTCTAATTAAAGTCCTGGGAACTTTGAATATTGACACGCATCTTGCTGCACTGCTTCCTCCCTATGACTGCGACAAAACGGAGTTCCGGGACAAAACATTCATATATTTAAATTAGATTTGCAACACTTGACTGACTTCAGCGTGCGCGCGTGCGCGCGTGCGCGCGTGCGCGTGCACCTCGGATGGACCTGTTTACTCCCGCTCTTATTTGCATTATATGAGAGTGCAAATTAACGAAGGAGGCCCTCTGCATTTGCGTCTCCGTGTTAATTGAGAGGAGTAATTTTAAGGGTGTGCGATGCTCATGCCGAGGAATTCTAATAAGTTGAGCAACATTAGCAGGGAACGCAGCTTATTACAAAATAGCAAGGTGGAGATAGATTTAACTGCAATATACCTAATCCCGAATATATTATACATTTGCATGCAAGAGCTACATACAAGATTTGAATATTAATTGAAATATGCAGATGGGTATTGCGTAATTATTGCTGATTTAGAAGTATAATTGGATGAACACTTTTTTTATTGGACTCCGCCGTGCTCAGATTTAAATGCGCATTCAGGGCTGACTCTGCTCAGGCCACATTAAGTACGTTTGGAGGGTTCACCGGCGAGGCTACGGCAGCAACGGGGGCACAGTGAGCAGCTGAAAGAGCTTTGGTCTGAACTCTGGAACTCCTTTCAAGCTCATTTTTCATCTTATGTTAGCATTTCAAGGGCAAATCGCAGCTCCTCATCTGCCAAAAGGTGGCTCGGACCCATCTGAGGATTACATGATGTGACACCATGCGCTTTCTTTGACAGAAGCGAGTGCATGTTGGGTGACACGTGGAGCTAATTCACCTGCTCCGCGTTGAGAGACCCCCGTCCGACATTCCTTTAGCCACCCCCGTCTTCTGTTGTCAAAACTTCATGAGTCATGACAGGCTGGTGTACAAAGTGACCTGCTGGAAGTCCCTCCCACGCAGCACCGACTATCCCCACCACTCCCGTCACACTGCGGAGAGATGCAAGAGGACCTCTGCTAACTCCTGTCACAGCTGTCACGCCGCTTGACAAGTGGCTGGTTGAAATATCTGGCGAGACCCGTCGCACTGAGCCTCCCTACGGCCAAACACTGGCCGCCGGACACTCGTAAGTCCTTCGTTTCTACGCTTATTCGCCCTGCTCGGCCTTCTTCAAAACTCGAGCGGCATCAAACTC
This sequence comes from Filicampus tigris, assembly GCF_054856515.1. Lineage (NCBI taxonomy): Eukaryota > Metazoa > Chordata > Actinopteri > Syngnathiformes > Syngnathidae > Filicampus > Filicampus tigris. The sequence goes on along the minus strand of NC_141217.1, from coordinate 40,742,325 downwards.
CGAAAGTAGGCTCAATCGCAATTGAAACGTTTTGGCAGTGACGATACCACACCACATCCCACCCACCTCATGTGCATATTTAATTAAGTGGCAGATACAATAGAAACAGAAGAAAGAAAGGAGAAGACTCTTACCAAAGTCTTACATGTTACACAGTAATTTATTTTTTCAAACGTATTTAGTGTTGAAAAAGAGCGAAAAGGGCGAAAACAAGAATTGGTCAGAAAAATGCTTTTTTCTGTTACATTTATTGAAAAAAAAAACCCAAACATTTAAAAGATTTTTTTAAAAATATTTTTAAAAAGGGCCTCCCCACTGGCATGCATAGCTTACACTAACAACGACTACCTACTATATTATGCGATGCCTTTCACATGATTATGTGATACTGAACCTTTTTTGTGAGTGTGGCAGTAATACGCTTGCATATAAGTGGACACTAGACATAGCCTGGTCGCGAAATAGAAAAATGAACAATAGGGCTGCAGGAACAGCATGTTTGATTATCGTATGTGTGACAGATTTGCATATCATGTGTTTGCACACCCTCAAATCTTCAGCGGTCTTAATGAGTTACAACACATTAAATGTATTTTGTCATTAGAAAGCTGATAATAATATTCCATTTTATTTAACAAGAGCAGAGGAGTACAAATTTAATTATTCATGTTATTGTCCATAGATGAAACTAAGCCTGAGGGGTCGGAAAGTCTCATAGGGAACTCAAAGGTCTTGATCATATTTAGGTCCAAAACCATTTAAGGATTCACAAAAAATGGATAACATTTTCAAATGTATTTTTTGATTTGCATTAAGCCAGTGTAGACATTTTCAGACCGGTGTGATGTGGTCCATTTTCTTGGGACCAATAAGAACGGAACCATTTTTAGCTGTCAGATTACGTTTGTTGTTCGTAGGTGGGGATCTTTGATTGAAGATCTTTGATTCTTGAGATGTTCTTTGTTTTTGTCTGACAAGGACTGAAATTGGGCACGAAACTTTTGACCTTTCAGCTGAACAGTTATCTCGCATAACGTCGCTGTACGGCGGGAACCTCGTACTGCCAGGTATGGTCACGTTCATTTTTTTCCCCACAAATCGATACTATGGTCCGTCCCCATTTCGTCTGTAATTTTTATGCAATTCTAGCCAATTTAAAGCGGTGAAAATAGCAAATACACAAATAGTAATACAAATACACTGCAGCTCTTGAACGCAACTTATGTTTGTTTGCAGACGTGTGGCAAAACTACTTCCGTTTCCTCAGCCAGCGAAAGCTGTGTGGCGTAAATCTCGCCTCTATTTAACACATGGGTGTTTTTGTTTTCGACAATAACGATTGAAAATAGTAAGGTTGGCTGGATTAAGTTGGCTTGTTTGGTTGATAAGGATTGATGTGATGCTTCGTTGCAGATGGATCCTCGATCGTGTGTCACGGAGGGAAGTCTCCATTTCGTTTTAATAGCCACTTACTAGACGGGGTTACTAGTTGGCCAATTGTTTGATTTATTGCATCAATGGTTAGAACTTTAAGAAGGCATTTTGTGAAGGTGTTTTAGCCGAGGGCCGAGGTTCGCTTTTATGACGTTTTCAACGTCTTTTTGCACGATGGGGGCATTACGTGAGCACAGCCTTTGAAGTACTCGGCCGCCGCCGACTTTGTCTTTGTACACTCTTAATCCATGCCAACGTTATATTAGCATTGGAATGTATTTTTAGGTAGTATTATATTAACGTGAGTGTGCAATAGCGATCCAAGATATAATACAACTTGAACAAAGCGGTGCCTGCGAACTCAAACAAGTCTGGGTTTTTTTTTTTTACCTCCTGTAAAGTTGACATCGACGACAAACTAGTCCGTTTGGTGTTATGTCTTAATGTTTACATTATGTCAGTGGTTGACCTCATTTCATAATTCAATTCGCAGTTAGTTAAAGAATCTGATACGAGGTTTATACACCAGCCTACTTAAAGATTGTTTTCTTTTCTTTACTTTTATGGAATAGTTAACTTCTGCTTACACTTGACTGATGACCGATAACAATGTCAAAATGATTAATTACCTGCTTCGCCAACATGAGATGGGCCATTGAAACGTTTCTCAGTACTGGTAAACTCTCAGCAGCTGAAGGGTTGCCTCAGACAGACCGTGAGAAAAGTTAGGGAGACTTGACTACGGAGGGGGGAAAAATGGCCGGATTCCCATGGCGCACTATGTTTCAGGCAAACGCCGTTGCTTCAGCCGCCGGGAACATTGTGTAAACACAGCATTAACAAGTCCAAATGAAGGCCTACTACCTTTTTACACTCAGCCCTGTTATTTACCCTGTGAGTCAAAAGATGAAACACTATTATATTTCTAATGGCAGAATTTCTGATAGAGCTCTTTTTTTTTTCTTCAAGGAAGATTGATATACCTTATTCTATCCATCTGTACGTATGCTACTTCATCCTACACTATTCCATTGTCACTGCTACTTGCTTCGCCTTGACAAATATACTTAGAGAACACGCCCACGCAATCCACCCGAAGGAGACTCGTAACGCCCCAAAATGTCCTCCCTAAGACTGACGCAATCACCTTGAGGAAATTGTGGTCAATCCCACTTTATTACGGCTGTCGAGTATACTGTGACTATGCAAATGATTTGAAAGTGTGGATGCCACTAGGCCCAAGCCCCTCCCACGCTGTCCATGACATCTTAGTGTCTGTGTTCACCGTTACATGCATGCAGCTCGAGGAGGCATTAGCCCCCGTGTTTTTCTAGTTCAGAAGTGGCAGACTTTTTCTCTCAAGGCTGCATACAGAAAAATAGAAGGATTCAAGGATGCCTTTTTAATTAGTCGTCATTGAGTGACTTTGAATTGATTGTGAGATCTCATTCGTCGCGTGGCGTTCAACGCAAAGTATAGAGCAGAGTGTAACTTCAATTTAACCCGTTTGAAAAACGAAAATGAAAATGAAACACTAAAACCAATCCACCAATCAATTATATATCATTTTGCAGTGTGGCACCACCGGCCATAGATTGGACACCCCGCTCGAGTCGTTCCCTTCATGACAAACAAATAATAGCACTTAGAGTAAATAAGGGAGCGCGGTTTCTAAGTGCGCTTGTGTGAAGCATCTCTTAGTTGAGCAGCTTGTGAGAAATTTGTGTTCAAAAATACGCCCAATTTGTTTGTTTTTTTTGAAAGCTGTTAAGACATGCCTCTGTGTGTGGTGCGTGTATTCCAAAATGTGTGAGCGCATGTATGCATGTGTGTGTGTGTTGGCCCACGTGCGCGTCGATGATAGCCGCTACACGACATTGGGGAAAATAAACACCTCCAGAGGCTCGTCCATATCCACTCGGAGGGAAGTTTTAGAAAGCGGGCCACAGTGCACTGGTCCACCCACGCATGCAAGAGATTACAAGGTGTCCTAACTCGGCTCTGCCAAGAATCCTCGAGGTGCAACACATTGGGAGTGTGTGTGAGAAAATTGTTTGGGGGTGCGGGGGCGGTCGAGGGGCCTGGTGGTGGGGGAACCGGGCGCCGAATGGCGGGGGCGGGGTGGGGGGGGGTGCTGAGGCCGGAAATGTCGAGCGAGCTCAAGGAACAGTGGGAGAGTGACCTTTTTACAAGACAGCTGTTCTCTCTCAGGTGCTTGTTCTCAGCAGAAGTGCTTCAGCCATTATTGGGCCCCAAGGGAACAGAAGGAGGCCCTGCAAGGGTGGGAAGCCACACAAACCTGAGACATCAAATGTTATTTACTCTGGCTCTTTATTTGTGTTATTTTATTGCAAATGCAACTTCAGGGCAGCTGGATGATGATAAAGACACTTTTAATGACACGATCACATTCACATGCAACCATTCTCTATATGGATTATCCTGTTTATCGTGACGGGTAAAATGGAACCTATCCCAGCTGACCTCAGGCGAGAGGCAGGCTGCACCCGTGGCTGCTCGCCAAACAATCACTGGGCACATAGTGACAAACAACAATTCACACCCACATTTATACCTATGGACAATTTAGAACATTAAATGCAACTAACATGCATGTTTCTGGAATGTGCGAAAAGTGTGGAGCCCTCGCAGAAAACCCACAAAAGCGTGTGGGAGGTCATGCAAGCCACACACAGGCAGACCGGAGCTCAGATTCCAAGCACCTCTTTTGCAGACACATGCAGACTTGAACATGTAACCACACAATCCTGTGCTAGCTACAACATGATGATGGGGATGATAATGCAGGCTAATAAAGCTGGACGACACTGTTGGGTGAAGCGACAGGACGTGATTTGGATATTGGAACCTACCCGATGACATAAACAAGCCATACAAGTGTAATGAATTAAAGACTTGGGTTCAACTGTGCTTTAGATAATAAGAAAATGGTCCGATGTTAGACTTAATGTATTTTATTTGTTTGGCTTGCACGGACATGAAAAGGCAACCAAGGCACTAGAGGAGTACATGTGAAGTAATGAGACTTACCTTTGAATGTAGCCATATGTTGGGGGAAATCAATCTAAATGGGTAATGAGACCCTCCAGAGAGTATCGAGAGTTGTATTGACGGACAGGTATGACCTCAAAGAAGCACCGAGTGCATTAAACTGAAATTAAATAATTAAAACCCATCAAAATATTGAGCGTACATGTCAATGACCACTTTTGTATCAGTGGTAGCTGAGTTGGAGATGGCATACCGGAGTTTTGACCACTTTTCTGCCGGTTTTGGTGAGTTAGCCTATTGTGCTAACCACTAACACTTCCTGCGCTAATCGGTGCTAGCCGCTAGAATTAACAGGATGAGTACCTATGCTGCGGTCGGACCGATTGCAAGCTGAACATTTCCGGCGGTGCGTTTCCATATTTAGTCAAAGCAGTTTGTGCCGTCACCTGCGATTGTCTGCTGCGTTTGAAGTGAAAATGTTGCTTCTTTGCCCATGTTGCTGGGGTTTGATAATGTGAACTTCAATCGGCGTTGAGAATGTGCTTACTACATTACACGCAGCAGCCACACAAACACAGACCAACAGCCAAATAAAGATGAAAAAAACAGACACACAAAGCATGGCAAAATAAAAACAACGTGGGACAATATCATTGCGGTCCGTGGGACCAACTTCCAAGACCTGCGGCGTAATTCTCGGCCGTTGATTTATAAGGGATTGAAATATTCCAAAAGAGACGAAGACTACTGCATGAAATTAAATGTCATGATTCGCAAATATGTTACAGTAGTGCTTCAATATTAAATGTATGGCCGAAAACACAAGATATTTGATCAGTCTAGTAATAGCCTGATTGTTGTATACAGGCTAGGCTTTATTTGATGACCATTGACCAAGACTGGAACGGGATTTTGGATTCTGAATTCTCCCTGAGGGAGATGGTGACCCACCCTTGATCTACGGAACCTGACTGCCTCCTTTCCCCAAGGTACTGGGCGTTCAAGACCCGACCTCTCCGGTGCGGTAGGCCTGTGAACTTCATCCACAGTAGACTTGACAGGACAAAACTGCACTTCAACTCAAAACTTTGGCTAATAAGTTTGACTTTGATTTGGAGATCCAAACACTGACAACGATTACATTTTCCATTGGAAGGAGCAATGATTTTGTTTGTTATTTTTTGGGCCCAAGATGAGCGTGTTTTGCGTGAGTAAGCCGGCTTTGTAAATATTTGTCAATTAGTGTAAATTGTGTTCCATTTAACACATCTGTGGCTCGCTTTGCTTATTATGTGCGCGTGTGTTGATTATTAGGTCAAATGACCTAATCTATTCCTCCTAGAGACAAACCGAAGGAACCACCCCATACTACCCATCTACTGTGTGCTAGGTATTTAAAAGTGATTCTAGATAGCTGAAAGAGACACCCAAGTTAAGTGAGACCCTTGTTCTGCTGTGTCTACTGAAAACTTAATGAAAAACCACCCCGACTGTGCTACTAAAATGAAAAAGAAGACAAGCTCCCGTAATGTTGGACTGCTTCAGATTTTTTTTTTTTTTTTTCCCAAGAAGTCAAGGGTTTTGTTAAGCTCAGGGAAAAAGCATTAGGTGCGAGCTTGCCAGGTTACAAGAGATTTTCTTTTTCTCCCTGCAAAAGTATTCAATCTTGCGCAGCCCGAGGGGCTGAGTAGGTGTTTAATTATTAAAGGTGTTTGAACAAAAGGCTTTTCTAAGCCTGCTGGAGCCACCAACTGGACATTCCCCTCAGTGTTTGATGGATGTTAACGTCACAAACAGTCTCTTTCCCCTCACTGTGTTTGTGCTAAATTACCCCAGAAGACCACAGAAGAGCCCGTAAGCTCTTTTTTTTTTTTTTTTTTCCCTCTCTCCAGCTCCAACGAAACTAGGCTCACACAAGTTCACATAAGCTCATACATTGCAAGAATCTTCTCTCCTCAGGACACTTCCTGTTCGCCTTAGCGCTTGATATCATGCGTGGAGCAGATTGCTGTTTCCTGTGTGGATCCCACTGAGGTTTTCATTCGTAAAAAGTTGTTGAAAATTGTCCACGGACTTTTAGACAAACGACATGGATATTTGCGAGTAGATATGCCGCGTTTCGATTATTTAACAGAAAGTGTTCTTCACGAAACCACAAATTACAAGCGCCTGCCGTCCAAAGCTGCGAGTGAAGTGAAGCGGGCTGCCGTCGTCCTCCTTTCCGAGGACTGCGAAAGCTTTGACCCGGCCACAGCAGCGCTCGCAGCTCAGCCTCCAGAGAGAACCTGGCGTCGAATTACCTCTCTGCCTGCGTCTCCACTTTCTCCGTGAGACACCGTTTTCTTTGGAGGTTGGGGACAGCGCTGGCTTCTTGGGCTTGTACTTGCCTTGACCACAGGCTGACAGCTTGCCCCCGGCCGCTGGCGGCAGTGTCAGGGAGAGGTGAATGCTACTATCTTTACTTGCAAATCTATCCCAGGGGACTGTCTCCACCTCCTGAAAGAAAACAACATGCTTTTAGTCGGGGTGGGGGGGGGGGGGGGGGGAGGGGCTGAGCCACGACGTCCCTCGTCTTCAACTTGCGTCGCAAACCCCAAAGGGCGCCGTGCAAAAAGGAGGTGAGGTGCGAGCACGCCGCGCATCTCCTCTGCCGGTGTTGACCTCGCTGGAGGAGATGTTTCCTGCGCGCAGACGCAGACCCGCACTCGAAGCGGCAGTCCTCGCTTAAGTGCTAATTTAGGTCGGAATTAGAGGATAATGTGCATTTTAAGAGAGGAAATCCTTTGAGTTTCCTCTTGCTCTGCTGCGGCAGCTCACATTGGGTAATTGGAGCCAGATGTTGCTGCATGCGGCAGCACCAGAAATGTCTTTCTTTGCTCCCACAGACGCGAAACACACTGAAATTCTGTCATCATGCCGTCTTTTGTGCGCTCCTCGCGCAAACTCCTGCGTCTTCACCGCTTAATCACATTAGATTTAATCGAAGAGGAGGCACATTATGCGCTTTTCCCATCAAATTTAGTGGCGTGACGAGTGGTGTGCAGAATCGGCGGGTACAAGCTATCCCAGAGTGCTTTGCAGCAATGGCGCAGGACCGGGAGAGGAGACAGACAGGGATGAAAGGGAAACGCTAATAATGTCTCACATGTGTACTGGCAAATTGTCTGCCAACACCGGCAAGCGAGGCATTGACTGTAATAAGCGGCATGCACTATTTATGATCACAAAGCCGGGCGAGCGCTGTCAAAATAAAAAAACATGTCAATCTGTTGCCTGTCTGCTAACGCACTTTTCTTCATGTTTGCATGTGATGTACAAAGGCGGGGGAAAAAATCACATCAAACTGGCACATTTCTTAAAGTTCCACATGTCTTAAAGGGGAGGGGATGTGAATCAAAGGGAATATAAAAGTGGGCAGAAGTGCGCAAATGCGGGAAAGTAAATATTTGCTCCTAATGGTTTGCGAGTGCACGTGATGCGCTGGTGCAATCGGGCGGAAAGCAAGGTGGGGAAAACGGTTTAGGTAGCGGAGAAAATGAGGCCAAGCTATGTTTTAATACTTCATGGAGCATTGAAAATTCTCTATGAATTTCCCCAACTTCTTCCCGCTCTGCACAATTATGCATGTTTATTCATTTTGATTAGTAGCGATGAAAAGTCATGTTCGGCGTGAGCCCCAGAGAAGAATATTTGTGCCACTCGCTGAGTGACAGTCCGTCAGAAACGCATGAAAGACAAACTTTCTACTTGTTCTCCCTTTCTACCTAGTGGAACAGCAGGTAACTGGAATACGCTGAATATTTCAGCAGTCTCGCAGGACGCCATTCAAAGGCAGCGGAGGAAAAGTTGATTTAACTGTCTGTGACACTGGTAATACGTTGATGAGCTGCCTTGGGCCCTCATCGATGGCAAAAGACATTTCTTCGTGCCAAGGCGTCCCTCGGAATCCAGTGACAAACGCTAGACGGCGCAACCTCCAACCTCTGCTTGCCACGATTTTGATCTGAAGGCATATCTCCCACTCACAAATCGGGAAACAGGATATCGCATTTGGAAAAACCAGACCAAAATGTAAAAACAAAAAACCATGTGAGTGTCATAAGTCCTCCCATAAACAGTTGTGAACGCACAATATCGGGATGCGGCATCTTTTTTTTCCCAAATGAGCTGCTCAAATGGAGAGTTCAAAAAGCTTCACAGCCCGCTGGGAAAATTCCCTGCTGTCCCAATACCACTGTGATGACATACAAAGGATGCTTCAAGTAAATAAACCAAAATTATTTGATTTTGAAGTACTTATGTTTATGCCACCGTGGCATGTAGTCAAAGAATTCTGACGTCAACAAACTTTCAGCTGATGTGGCTTTCAGTGTCGCTAACACCATTAAGGCTGGATGGCAATCAGGGAACCTGATCCAAATCTTTGGAATTCTTTTCAATGTTTACACGTCTCCACAGTGGACACAAGGCCACTTAAAGGTGAGGAACAGTTCCAGAAAAAAAAAGTGATGTAACCGAGCTGCAGCGTGGGATACAGAAAGGGGGGGGGGTTGTGGTGGGGGGAAGGCAGGAGTGTGGGGGGGGGGACCGGTGCTGAAGATGGGGGGGGGGGGCTTGGTTTGTGGCAATGCCGCTGGAGAGCACAACAGCTTTGGAGTATAATAATAATAAAAAAGAAACACCAATTTCCTTCCCACAGCTGAGCACCTACAGGTCATTATTTCCTCTGTTGGGCTGTAATGTGAAAATCCCAAAGCCCCGGCTTGGAAAACTTCCCGCCACTGGATCAACAGTAAATAATGACTCCATTCCACCGCTATGACCTCTGGCAAAAAGAACAACAGTCCACGAGCCGACATGGTGAAGTCAGGGAACGCCAAGACACGCGTGTTCCATGCGTTGAAACTCGTACGGCGACCCGGCAGCGAGGAACGATAAGAAAGAAACGAGCACGTAAACACTGCAACTCCTGAGGCCGGCCTAATGAACGCGCTCGGACAGGAATAGTTCGTGAACTAGCCGGGGCCGTCTTCCAAAATATCCACTCCCACACAGGTCAGTGGACTTGGCTGCATCCTAAGCGGCGCTGGGGAGGGAGGGAGCTGCTTAAATGCCTGGGATCTGAGGAAAGAATTCGACGGGGCATGGGAATGGCAGTGTCACAGCGGTCGCCAGAGAATGCTCTTAAAAACGCAGCCCGCTCGCTCCCGCAACAAAGCGGCGGCGCTCCTGCACAGTCTCAAGCTTGGCGAGGACTACAAGTGTCTCTCTAAACAAACGCCGTGCGAAACCGCAGGACTGTTTACTGGCGTCAGATAACCGCAGTCAGCCAATTAGGACAAAGGGCACTCGTGACACGGTTGCCTCTCGACCTTTGTCAGGTAGCGTGACCTCTTGGGGAGGAAAACATGGTGTTGGGAGGATGGAAAAACATTGTTCACTTTGCTTGTTTTCTTGGTCCTCCGGTCATAATTGAATCCAAGCATTTCCTGACAAGGAGGGAGGCGCCGCTAACTAAGCACAGATAATGCGCTTATAATTTATTTCAATTACTGGCGGCTGGAGGAGGACGGAGCTGGTGAGCGAGAGGGCAGGAAGCATTGGGAAGAGGTCAACTCCCACGAACAGAGATGCATCTGCCTTAATGAGTCGCTCTCTCAGCTCAGACGAGTCACAAACTTGCAAGTATTGCTCTGCGTCCAATCTCCACTTTTGTCCAACCACATCGGGACGCGTCACAGCGCCCACAGCGACCGGCAGCCCTGGCGAGACGTCCCCCGACGTTCACCGCGCTCATTTCAACGCCACAGCTCCTGGTAAAGTCGGCTTGAACTTGGTGATTTTGCAGTGATTAGTCTGCAATTAGAGCACAACTATCTGACAGCTTTGCAATTATCACAGCAAATATGCAAATTCACACTGATTTCGTGGCCCGGTTTAAGGAAACAAAGCGGCAGAGGATGTGTGTCACAGCGAAGAAGAGTGACAAAACAAAAAAAAACAAAAATGAAGGAAGCTAATCACAAGGTGTTAATTGAAAATTGTTGTGTTTCAAACAGCCCCACCCTCAAATATTGTTATTACCCTTTTTGTTGCACCTAACAGACGCTGACGGTGCTAATCAGATGGCCGCTCGCCTTCAAACATGTCACTGCCTCTCAAAATCATTGGACATGTTTTGAAGAAGAATCTCATGGCTAATTAATGTTTGATGACGCCGTCAGTGTGTTTTCGTTTTCGTGGCTGGGCACATCTCACAGTTTAAGCAGCAGGAAAAGTGGAGGCGGGCGTTCCAGCGAGGGGAGGAAACGGCTTCCCGTGCAACAAGATTAAAGAAGTTGGAAATGCAGGACTCTATTTGGAAACTTCAGTGTGTTTAAAATGCTCTTTTGTCAGAAAACTAAACTTTTCTCGCCATTAGGCCGGCCCCCACCCTCCCTCCCCCGACCACAACTGCAGCCCATCCCACCTCATCTCACAGCAAGCGTTTCCTGTGTGTCCCGGATTGTGTTTATCTGGAGGAAGGCGGGCTCCTTCAGGCGGGGGCGTGAGGAGGGGGAATGCGGGGGGCGGCAGACGGACACCCTGAGGTAAGGGGGGCAACCACCCATGAACATGCCTGCATTATTAAAACCGGACAGTGAATCAAAGTCTAGATCAGGATTAAAACCTGGCCTGAGGCGGTGAGGATGATCAAAAATAGGAATTATTAACCTTTAGAAAAGGGGGAAACAAGGATGGGGTGAACGCAGCACATTTGCACACTAATGTTGAGCTAAGGAATAAAAGTCAAATCATTTGCTGCCGTGAAACTTAAACCTATTGCGATAAAGGAGTGACAGTCCACCAGAAACTGACATAAGGACCAAAGAGTTGATGGTTGGAATGAGAAAAGACGTGTGCGCTGAGAATAAACGTGGACAAGATTGTTGGTAGCCTTCCTTGAAAGAAGGAAAAACTGGAATAACTTCTCACTTAAAAACAGCAATACATCAAGATTTACTAAAATTCCTTCCCGTTGCTGTCTTAGCCAACATTGCTCTCAATTGTGAAGAAAGTTAAAATAATAATAATGCAGGATTACATATTGTCACTACACTGCTGAGACACAGTATTTGTCGGAGAAAAATCCTGTTTTCTCATGGAGTTTCAGAGGTTTTTTTTCCTACTACTGGACAGTACCGCTAATGTGAACATTTTATCCTGTACCGTCCCAATCCCCCTAGTCTAATATAGTCTATATATCTAATAGAGAGAGAGAGAGAGAGAGAAAGAGAGAGAAGGACAGGTATTTACAAATATTTTTCTTTTTTTCCCTGAATAAAAATGTAATGGCCAAATTCAGCAAAATAATACCGTTAACTCAATGCAACAAATATTAAGAATATTATGGGACAAACTCTGGCTAATTTAACTGTTGAGGGGTCTGGAATAAAGAACACAGCAGGGCGTATGTGCACTCCGGGCCGTAGTTTGCTCACCCCGGTTTGAGAGAATTTGCGCATTATATCATTTTACACTTGTATGGTCATTAAAAAGGCTAGTCTGTTATTTGAAATATCTTTACAGTGAATAAAGTTTTTTTTTTTTATTGCAACAGTTTGAAATTCCAATCAATTCCAAAGGATTCAAAACGGTTTTGAAAAACAAACAAGGTGGAGGTGGACCAGTGGCCACCTCGCGTTCCACCTTGGAGGTTCCACTGTATTTGGAACACTCTCTTCACATTGCTAATCCCGGTGTCCACTAACCAGGTTAGGCCTTTTGCTGTGTGTCCTCCTGTCCTTGTTGGATAATATCATCGTAGGTGAACATGACAGATTGTGCTTACCTACCAAATCCGGCATTAAAACCCTTTTTTTTAAAGCCTCTTACATGTCAAAAATCAAATCTGTCCCATCCTGAGCGAATGCCAAATCGACTCAGGTAATGCAGGCAGGAAGCTGACGGCACAGATCCACCACTGGCTGCGCCCTCCTCACCGCCGCGATAATTCTCCATCATCTATCATTTGCAAAACACACTGTGGCATGTGAAGTCATTAATTAGGGAGACAAACAGACGAGAGAGAGGGAGGTTTTATGCTGATGGCAGTTTTCTGAGGTTGAAATGGACCGTTGGGCTTAAACATGTTGATAGTGACGTGGGGATAAGCTCTCTCTCTCTCTCTCTCTCTCTCTCTCTAATTCCTCTGGTCACTGCGGTCAAACTCTGGCTCTATCTCCCGTCCTCAGTCTCTCCTGCACATGCTGGATAGAGCTAATGTGTTTTAATGCCCCGGCTAGGATTTTCCACTCAAAATAATAAGTGAAGCACCCTGATGGTCAGCAATGCAGGTGCTTAAAAAAAACATACCCGTATAATTTGTACTTTGGCTTTTTAGTTCCTTATAAGACTTACAGACCCGTCAGGTTGTCGGTTGCACTGTTTCCAGAACCAGAATCAGGCCCCTTTGTCACATACTGCAAGTCGATAGGGGACTCGGGCTAGGCCGTTGCGTCGATGTGACCGTTCGGATGGCTCTGTATCGTCATCCCTATCCGCCCCTTTCACACTTACCAGTTGAAACCAGTTAATAGTGTGGAGTCGCATTCTTTAGATCTCCATGGCGATGAGTAGTAAGACACCAGCACATTGTTTAGGGGAGGCTGTGCTCATATGTGGGTGCAGCCAGGGCAGTACGAGAATAGGGGAACTGTTGAAACTGTTGAAGACCACCAAGTCACAGGACCAACTGAAAAGTTCAGCACAATACGATGGGTTTCATCGCTAATGCTTGCAATGTTATACCAACTAACGACCGGAAGACTGTCGATTCTCTGTTGAACTATTTCATGGATGCCAGATATTGCAAGCGTTACAGATAAAAGGACCGGCGAAAGTCCGTTTCACCTCCATCCATCCATGCATCTTCTGCTTGATTGGGGCGGCATCTTGAGCAGGGAAGTCCAGAGCTCTTTGCGGAGCAATCCCGAGATGTTCCCAGGCCGGCGGAGACAGTGTGTCCTGGTTCTTCCAACGGGGATTCTTCCCAGTGGGACATACACAGAACAACCTCGCTAGGGTGCCGTCCAAAGGGCATCCTAACCAGATGCCTGAGTTACCTCACCTGCTTCCTCTCAATTGTAAGGAGCAGAGGCTATACTCTGAGTCTCTCCTGGCTGCTTAAGCTAGGGTGAGATAGGGTGAGAACCCTATCTCAGAGGGAGAGCTCAAACACTGTGTGGACCAAACACATTCATGCCGCTTGTATCCATCAGCTTGTTCTTTCGGTCGCAATCCACAGCTGTGACCAATTAAGGGTGGGAACAGATCAACCGTTAAATTGGGAGCTTCGTCGTTCGGCTCAGCTTGTTCTTCTACTGCGAACGTTGCGCGCATCTGATCTCTTGATCAATTCTTCCCACCCTCTGTACCACTGTACTTTCATGAAATCATTTTTTTTCTTAGTCAGGATTATGCCAAAATGAAAATATATTTTCCTTATCTACGTTTAAGTTATCTATTAAGAAGTAACCTTCAATATTTTCAATTCTTGTTAATTCCCTCTGCATGAGTATGATGATACCATATATGATGTCACACTGATGTCATAATCACACACACACAGCAGTTAGTATGTGCTGAGCTGGACAACAGTGCTACATCATGTCTTTTTTTTTTTTTTTTGAACAGCATGCCGCACCTTGCAGACTCCCAACAGGTGCCTCTTGGATGTGACTGCATTTGACTGGCTGCCAGCTGGCAACAGTGAAGTCTTTTCATGGTTGCAACGTGAGTCAGTGAGGAGCGAGGCGAGCATGAGGGGCGGACAGCGATCCGAGGACCAGAACCTGATTGAGTTTCAAAGAGTTTGGCACTGCCTGATGCAGAAGGAAACCTGCCAAGAGATGGTTCCTGTGTACTTCCACAACGGTAAACGGGAAGTTTAATCAGTGCCATATTGAAATGGTGATTTCCGGTGCCTGCATGCACGTACGCACTGGCACACAAACTCTGATTTACAAGGCTAAATCGCTCTGAGCACATATTACACATTAACTCAAGAAGTAGTGCAACAGTGAGGCCGATTTCTTTATTTTGCGCGGAGACTGAACACACGTGGGTTTGATGTTGAAAAAATGCATATGAGACAAGAAATGAACGTTTCAGATATTACTTCAAGGTATGCGACGAACATTTTGAGTGACATCAGCAATGACCTCTGGAGGTCATGAACATCAACAAAAGGACTGATGCCACACTAGGCTTCTTCTTCATTGATATAATACGTGATGGCAGAAGCAGCTAAATGAACTCAGAAGTCTACAGAAATAGTTTGTCTGCCAAATTTAAGGAAAGATGCAAGCAAAGTGATTGGGAGATTCATCACGCTGCAAGATAATGACCCACTGCCAGCGTTTGGCAGGGAAATGAAGTAGAAGATAACAAGACCAAGTCAATCCCCACACTTAAAACCTATTGAACAACCATTTGACCTGCTAAAGAGGAGACTGAAGGGAATAAGCCACCCAAGCAAACAACAACTCAAAGAGGCTGGAAAAGTATCACAAAAGAATGTTGATAGTATCACAAAAGAATGCTCATGTGTCGCCATGTCATTGCGTCGCAGGCTTGATGTCATTATTCAAAGCAAGTAATATGCTTTATAACACCGTCCGTTCCAATAGCCTCCAATAGCCAATGTTTTCGCAAATAAAAATCGCATATTGGTCTTTTGGCGACAAAACCAAATGTTTTTAAAAATAAAGGAATTGGTCTCACTGTTCCAAAGGCTGACGTGTCGATGCAGGCGCTCAGCATTCACAGAGGTTCTTCACTGGCGTATATGTGTTCTGGATGTGTCCATGCAACGCAAAAGACTTCCTGGAGAACCTGGGACAATAATGAATTTCGTAAGTCAAACAAGAAATGACATCTCGGCATTTCTGCCGATACACTCTGTCTACATTTCGGTGCAAAGCGGTGATTATCCCCTCTGCAAGGATTAACAAGCCTAGTCTCGGTGCTGCACCTGACTGAACCTGCCTCGCCCCTGCACGGCAGGATAATGCGTCCTCCTCTCTGGCCAGCGCTCGCTCTTGCTCCAACCTCGGCCTCGATTTGATCTCCTGAATTATGGCTTACTAACGTGGCTAACAGCTGCCACAAGGAGGGATTCTGCTGCATATTTAATGGCATGAATTAAAGATTACCAGGAGGCCGCCTCCCACGGGCATGCAGGAGTGGATAGGTGATGCACGTTACAAGAGGGTCAAGGCCCTCCGCTGCCCCTCACATCAAATCATGTAATCTTGCACCCGCCACACCAATCCCTTCACTGTGCCTTACAGGGGACTACAAACGTTACTTGTACGGCAACAAAGGCTTTTTTCCCCGCCGGCGTGTTTGGGACCGTTCTTATTTTAAAATATTTTACCTTTGACGTGTTCATTAAAGCAACCACTCCGTAAACAGGAGACATAGCCCCATCGCTTGAATGCTGGCTAACCAACGTAAAATTAGCAGAAATGTTTTCATTATTTTTTTCCCCATACAAAATGATGTTAAAACATGTTCCGGATCCGAACCGGGACAATGTTGTTATGTAACATTTTAATTTTCCTAATTCAAGTCAAGCAAGGGTTAAAAAAAAAAACCAAAAAACGGTTATGTTAAGGTTGAAAGAGTAACACAATGGTGTATGTATAGCTTTCATAAGGTGTGAAATAAGCGACATGATAACAAAACTACACGTTATCCTCAATCGTGCTTGGGAAGCGTGTCTGTTCATACAAGGAGACAAAGGCAGCCAAATGTCTGATCTACATTGCATTCAAGTTTCACAAGAAGTAGAAGAGCTGAAGTCTTGTGATATCTCCGTGTTTGGGTGATTTTAGAAGTTCCACCGAAAAGCAATTTGCATTGTGCAAATAGATTGAAATGCTGTTTTGTCTGATGCCATTTCCTGTAGAGCGCCCTAATCACCACAGGCCATTTCCTCATCTCATCTCATCTCATCTCATCTCATCTCATCTCATCTCATCTCATCTCCTCATCTCATCTCATCTCATCTCAAGGTGTGTGTTTTCAGTCCGTCCTGGGCAGGTGGCATTCTTCAAACACGCAAACGCAAAAGTTCACCGTGAAACGCTTCATGTCTCTTGGAAGCCCGGAGTGGAGTGCGAGCATGGCTAAGCCGCCGTCTCAGGTGCAGCGCTTCTTAGCCAGACGACAGATGTATGGAGAGCTCCCACGGCACTGATCCCTATTAGATCGCTGCAATTAACCCCCCCTTCCCAGCCCCTTCACTGCTAACTCTGCTTCAAATTAGCATCTGGCCCTCCTGAGGCAACCAGCACCTCCCGATAGCGCAGACCAAGGTTAATGTCAGGTAAGCGGGTCAACAGGCGATTGGGTGATAATTATGTTTTGACTGTCTGACCCCGGCCATTTAGCACCGGGGGTGCGGGGGAGGTGGGTGGTGGAGTGTTTGTCTTAGGTGCAGGAAACCGCCATATCCTTTTCCCCGGCCAGCGCTCGTCACCATGACCACAAGCACATTCTTTAGATCTCCATGGCGATGAGGGAGCCACTTTACATCCTCTTGTTAACGACGCCAATGACAAGCAAATACCGTCGCAAGGTGGGAGCCCTTTCTGATTCACCGCCTTGATTCATCTCTTCAGTTGCGAGCCATTATGTGTCATTTCCTTGCATGGTAACGCTAATTGCATTACCCGGCATACACTGCCCTCTTTCATCACTCGGTGCCTCTTCAGGTGTCTGGCCCGCTGCGGGAAACTGTAGGGATGAAGCGAAAAGGGATTTGAGTAAGCGGCGGTGTGGGCAAGCCTCCTTAATTGCCGTCAGTCTTTGTTTTGGAGATGCCGAACGTGTTTTGTGTGCAGCTCTGACTCACACAAGGGAGACATGAACATTTGAGGCAATTTAACAATGAAAGCTTTGAGCGGTAAGTCAGCAACACTTTCAACTAGCTTGTAAAAATAATGATACAAGTTCCACACTAAACCTTGTCTTCTTTGTACGCACGCCTACAAACAAGGCCAGGTAGTGCCACCGTAAGATAGGCGAGTCTTTAAATGCATGGCACATCCGTTTTTCTCTGCATGCCTCGCTCGCCTTTACCACTCAGTGGTGGCGTCCGCTCGCAAAGCAAACATACATAAATCAGGTGGAAAAAGAAGAAACAAACAAAGTGTAAAAGCCAAAAGGTATCTGGCCTGTCGCAGAAAGAAGCCGCTGAGTACTTTGTTTACTGTGACATCAAGTCAAAGAGGCTCAGGCCCTGTTGCTGTTCTGATTTGAGCTCTAATTAGTTTCCCAGCAGCCTTTACCTGACTCCAATCCCCCCCTCAAGCTCCCCCGCATTGCCACTTTCAAGCCGGAGACGTTCGCTCCTCCGCTTCTGCTTCCGTCAATGAAGCTGCACGTCCGACACATTGCAGTCTGCTCGTGCCGTTTGGCACGCATCAGCTGTCAAACGTTCAGCATATTTGCGCGCAAGTTCCGTGGCGCCCTCGCCAGTCGGCCCAACCTTGATCATCTGTGCGGCTCTGCCTGTAACTGCAGTGAGTGTCTCGTTAAGGAAACTATGTTGGCTGCAGAGAATTGAGCCAAGCGTGCTGGCTTATCATACAAAGGTGTTCAAGGCAACCCTCAGGTTTGCCTTGAAGGAAAACTGCGACTAAGCCTCTGATCTGTTTCCCCTCCATCTCCCTTCCCACTGCTTGTGTGGTTAGCCGCCACGCTCCGCTGAGCCGTGTTTGTTCCCCTCAGAGAAAATGTGTATGCATACTGTACGTGAACTTTAGACAAATAAATAAACGCCCAAAGTGCAGGCGGATAATTGAGAAGGAAGTCAGGCAGGAGTGCGGGAGATGGGCCAGGGGAGCAATTTCTCAGAGGATGTTGGCAAAAAAGTAGCAGACAGGTCTGATTAGAAACCAAAGCAACATGCTGCTACAACAAAGTGGCCCCTGGCACACGCCTGAGCTCCGAGTGAGTTGAAACAATTGTCATTGACTCAACGAGGCACTATTGTGCTCCTGTTCCAATCGTCATGTCAGAACATTTCTTTTAAATCTCTGAAGATGGCTACGTTCTAGGTTTCAAGCTTCTAATTTTCAATCACAAGTGGTTTCCGGTAAAGAGAACGTTCTCTTTCCTTGCTGAAGATGTCGGCCGTCGCTCGAACCGTTGTCAAAGCGGTCACCGCTTCCTTGTGCCTAAAAACAGCCGATTGGCTCGGGAAACCAGGGAAATGAACAGAAGAATAAATAAAGACAAACGTACAAGAGATCAAAACCGATGATAAGGACATAGAGTATTACTTCCATACATCAGCAGAATAACAGAACCCATACAACGCATCCCGAGAAAACATCAAATACTTATATTTCACAACCGGTCGTGAAACCGCACTAAAGACTTAGACAACATGTGACACCCTAAAGACACCAAAACACCGGACAAGAAATGTAACATCATTGACGAAATTCCTTGCAAATGCAGGCAAAAGGAAAACGCCGAACAAGAAATCAGTCAAAGCAGACCACTGCAGATGATATAATCACATCATGGACTGGGAGAATGCAAAAGTCACCTTAACAGAAATCAACTATTTCTAAAGATAACAGAGGCCATGGAAGTAAGGAGGCGTGGCGAGTGCGAGATCAACGGTGACGAAGGGGCTTACACGCTCCCGCACGACTGGCTCGGACACCGTCTTTCAATGGCGGCCGGGGGTGGGGCGGGTCGGAGGACTTTATTTTGACGGCTTCTCCACCTGATCAGATGTTTCTAGACACGTCACACAAGGCTGTGGTCGCAGCTTTGACGAAGGCTGGCAGCCGAAACTGTCAGCAAGCTAAAAGAATTTGCTCTGGACTGAAAAAAAATGTCATCCGATAAAAAGAAACTTCAAACCTATTTGAAAAAAGAAAATCAACGCCATAGCGCGATGGCTAAATTCATATTCAGGCCGTTTGCACCATGCACTTCAGTTTGGTAGGTAATATTTGGGGGATTTTTATAGTCAGCACCTGAAAAATAGTGCCAGAACTTAAAGAAAAGAAATATTTCGATCGTCACCATCTTTTCCAATGCGTCCGATTCTTCATCTTGGACGGATTCGTAAGTGGGCCGCACTGCTATAACATCACACAGTTGACATATCTGACTCATCGCTCACTACATCACTGCAAATCAGGACTCAGTTTTCCAAAGCGTACCAGGCTGACGTGCCGCGTTTGTTCTGTTGTTTTTGGGAGTGGGGTTGGGGGTGGGGTCTTGCACTAGCTGGAAAGCATACAAACTGCTTAAACAGGGTTGTTAGATGCAAATAGTCCAGAATTGTTTGGCTTTCAAATCCCCCCAAGACAGCTCAGGTACAGGAGTTCCACTTTAATGACTTTAGCTTTGATGGGATTTGCTGGTCTCTGTCATATTGACGTGCATCTGGGCAAAAAGCAGCCATGCAAATAATTAAATTGGAAATACTCTGTATTGGGGAGTAGAAATCAATGGCACTCATTGTGAAAGACAAAGAGTCAGCTTGTCGTGCAGGTAAAACCATTTCTCATTGGAAGGCAAAAGCATGCAGGAAGACAAAGTAGCCGTGTGCGAGAAGTCGGATGACAAAAAGCCTGCGTGTGCCACGACAATATCTGCATGCCATTAAAAGCCGATCGGGCTCAGGTGGCTCATATTAACCTGCGAAAATAGAGGGAACATATTTCCTCCTTGAAGCGCTGCTGCATGCCAGTGATGACGGCGGCAGCAGTCGTGGGGGTAATTGAATTCCAGGCCGTCACACCTACGAGCTTCATTGAGATTAATTACTCGCCTCGACCCCACGCATGCCTCCGAGATCGTTTTAGCTCAGCGGCGTGCAGGACAGCAACCCCTGCAATCCGAAGAAAGAGAGGGTGGCCTCATGAAAGGCTGAGGAAGGAACGATACCATCACTGGCATTGTTGTCTTACAATTAATTAATTTCAAGGTGATTATACATTACGGAGCAAGATTTTGCCCCTGCACGCCACAAAAGGAATACTGCGGTGGCGCAGATAAGCACAACAATGCTGGAGGTAATATTCAAATGTTTTCAGGACAGACTAATAATGCAGGCTAGTCATGTAAATATTCATTTCATAACATATGTGTTTAATATAGCTTGTAGTCAGCCACCCACAACAATTGCACATTGCCCTCAGCTCTATTTGCAGCTGTGACCTATAAATCCCGAGCATGTTGCCATGTCAACATTAGGAGAAGAGGGGATGTAACGCAACGTTACTGTGCTATAAGCAGCGTTGCAAAAGTGAGGTAATAAAAAATAGGTAATAAGTGTAGAATCATCCTTGAAGTTCTCTTAGTGGGCAACCTGCTAGAAAAATACTCGGCTCCGAAGCAACCGGCGCATCTTTGCCAACAAATCACATAGCAGCTCGTATCAGCCTTCAGTCAAGCAGGTATTTAATGGACATTCAACACAATTTATTTAACAATGTGTTCAGTGAGTGGTGGAAACTGCATTAATTTGGCATAAAAAAAAAAAAAAAAATTTAAAAACTGGGTTGCTGCAACGAGGCCTTCGGCAACAGGAGAGGACCAGCAGCAATTTCTGGCGGGTACGAGCTGCCTCCAACACGTCAGAACAATCCCCTGCATTCTTCATGCCTCTGAAGCTGGCCTACAGCGATAGGGTGGCAAGACGCAAGCCTTTTGTTTTGGAGTCCAACAAATGTTTCCCCCAAAATATAAGCTCAGGAGTAAATAATTTATCGCCAAAAGTGATCCCCTCCCAATCTTGTAGATTTGGAGCTAACAGATGAATGGGGCAATGTTGACTGATTTCTTCCTACTGGTGATTCCATATCTTTCCATCTGAAAAAGAACAGTTGCTGACCCAACTTTCTTCATCCATTTTCCTTTCTCCACTGGCCGAGAAGCAGCCGCTTGTCATAAGTGCTAACGAACCGCCATCAAATTCATACAAATGCATACGAGACCACGCAAAAGGTCCACCTTGACACGTGAGCGTCCGGTTGCGGTTACCTCACGGCCTCCCTCGCTCAGGAGGATGACTTTCATTCAAATCAGCGATATGGACGCATATCATCAGCTGGAGGAAGCTGTGTCGAGATGCCTTCCCTTATCGATTTGATGATGTGAAGTCGGCAGCAGTTAGATAAACGATTCCAGAAATTTGAACGCAGTTTAAATGCAACGCCTGCAACCGATGGCCTATTTTGCCTTCTTATGGTATGTGAGGACTTTAACGGCTGGGCCAGGCAAAGGCTTATGTGCAACCAGGGCGACAAAAACTGCACTAATGGGCGGACGAAAAGAGTTGCAGTCAGGGCGGGCATGCATATTTATACTCATGCCCCCCTTTCATGTCCTCCTGCAAATCTTATCTTGCACATCGCCGAGCGGCTCTTTGTATTGCCAGCAACCTGCACAGTTCAAGCTCTATTTGCTCTAATGGGTGTCGATACATATCGGACCTCGAGGAAAGGGGATTAGACCTGCAAAAGTGTGACCCATTTTCTATGCGACCTGCTCATCCAGACATCTTCAATTCATATCCCGCCTGCTTGTTTGCCGCCTCGCACCCCCTTGGGTCGGCCCAGATAACCTGAGATTGAGGATGAGAAGGCGAGAAGGAGGGCAGCAGCCGTGCAGGTCTTGGCCGCTTCTGTCGACGCTCACCAGGTTCTCTTTATTCCCTCCTAAATCAATAAGAGGGTTCCTCTGGGCTCTCTTGGCCAGCCATCTGGACTCAAATCCATGGGCTCAGGTTGTCCCCTGGGCCTCGCACAGCCGCCTTCCAACCCTGAACGTACAACGACCTGGCACGAAGTTAATGGTCCCGCCAACCCCGACCCCCCCCACCCCCACCCCCACCCCCCATCATCATGGTCCTGCCTTCTGTCTGCTCGTGGACCTTCCGTCTAATCTGTCCGGCTGTGACTCAAATGTCAGGCCACCTGGGAAAGGCAGCTGCTCGCCTGCAATGAGAGCCGTCGCCGTGGGTCTGCAATTGTCCCAGCGTGCACCGCTTTGAGGATGCGCCCATTTTCTGACTTTTCGGACAGTTTGCTGAGAATAAATGTCACGGATTGCGATGTGTTTGTCGTGGTGATGTGCGGACAAACAAGGCAAGTGGACCCAAGTTCAGGTAGGACAAGGAAGGGGGCAACAAAAAGTCCCAGAAAACAAAAAGCTGAACACATGGATAGCCTCACCACAACATGCGATGGTACAAGCAACAGAGGACATGCGACATGACCCAAGAACGAGTGAGCAGAAACAGGGACTGTACAACGCAAAGAGGCGCACCTGTACAAGAAACGAGTGGAGAGAGAGAGAGCTGATCGGTCGACACGAGGGGAATAGGGCTGACGGACGAGACAAATGAACGTACAAACAGGACACAGGGAAACAAAACAAGATAACGTGAAATGAAACCAAATTAGATCAAATGCAAAGCAAATCCAAATGGTGGACAAAAACGCAGATCGCGACAATAAGCGAGCCAAGCATCCCGTCAACTGAGACAACGAATGTGAAGGGAGGAGGAGAGTGCCATTACGGGGCGTTACCCTCAGTAACAGCCACGTTAGGAATGACAAGCGAGCGGTGACAGAGAAGACGTCCACTTTTGCGCTGACAGATGACCCAAAGGGGACGTCACGCAGCAGGTAGGCCAACGAAACATTTGGCTGCGGACGAAGGAAAGCCAGCCAGTGGCAGGGGCGACATTTCCACCAGCGGATAAAGATCCATCCGGATCCACCGAAACACGGTTGGGGCGTGAGGGTGGCCACTACTTTTGGCATCAATACAAGGCCATTGATCGCGTGTCCCATTAGCAGTGTATGATCCGATCCGAAGAGGAAGGAGAGATGAGATGTTGCGAGCAGGTCTGCCGTCACATAAGCAAGACGTCCTCCTCTCTAATCACTCGGGGACAATTTGGGAAGAATCCAAACAAGAACACAAAGCGCCGCTCGGGAGAAAAGCCCAGATTTGTTTGGAGGTATTTAGAGGAAGAAAAGAGCAAGAGAAAAAACACACACACACACACACACACACACACACACACACAGATTGCCTTCTTACAAATAGTTGCGGGCCCCCATGGGGAAATACCAGCATCAAGGTAGCAATCAATATTGAAACCCCAAAAAATGAAGCATTTAAATTTGTAATTAGGGAGCAGGCACGTTTGTTCACACCTGTACGCCGCCGCGGCTGCCAACGCCGGCGCATCTGCTCGGCTCCACCTGCCAGGCACCTGCTGCCGTCTCAATGGCGCCTGATTGCATTCAAAGGCAGAAGACTCTTTTAAGCTTCTTAGTGAGCAGCCCCCCTTCATCCTCTCTCCCACACACGGCATTATTTTCTATTTATTTGTATCTGCTCATTGCAGTGCAGGTGCCTCGCAGTAATACTCAAGTGAGCCATACATGAGTGAGTCTTTTATGCCTCACTTCCTGCGTTTGTCGTTTTGGCAAAAGCAAGAGGATTAAGGGTTTGGATGCGTACCTCCTTCGTCGTCTTCTTCCTCCTTGGCTCCATCACTTTTCACAACATCCTTCCGAAGCATTTGCATACCAAATTCTTTAACCCCACGGTGGTCGGAAAGGACGGTCAGATCACGTTGTTGTTCCGCCGACCAGCCAGCATCAGAACCGTGTAGGCCCTGACTGTAAAATGCGTGAGTGGGGTTCTTACTATTAGGATCGAATCTGGGACATTACAAGCCAAAAGACCTTTGACCGGAGCGACTTGGCTCTATCTCAAATTACCTTCAAGTCAACAAAGTCCTTGATCACCAATTATTCTTGAACAAACTTAAAAGCGTCTGATACTGTGAGGTTTTATAACCCTCCAAAAAGATCGTTCTGAGCAGGACAACCTTTTCTCATGTTCCAGACACTTTTTGGGCATCATCTTAAAAGATATCAAAATAGAATAATAAAAACTTTGCGGAGAGCTTCTTAAAAACGCTTGACCTAGTCAACAAGCCTTTGGCCACTTGAGTCACCCTTGACCCCCATTGCTTCAAACCATTGCTGTAACCCCACCGACCAAACAAACACACACACACTTCCTCCTTCCAGCCCGCAAAAAACAAGTATCTGGGGAAAGTTGGCCGCCGGCTGCAAGTGTAGCAAATTTCCTAAATTCCCTCACTTTGCCCCCCCACCTTGGAAACTAATGGAATCATTCCGATGTTGTTATGGAGATTCAACAGTTAGAGGGCTGCCATCTGGGTTTGTGTGAACCTGAGTCAGATGTAGCCCGGCACCACTGCAAGGTACAGCAGCTTGCTTAATGATTCTTAATCTTTTCTTTAATTAAATTGTGCAGTCAACCTGAAAAATCTATCTTAATGCAAATGAGAACTCCTTTTTTGGCATTTGCTTACCGTAATGCACTAATAAGGTTAATTTAATAAAAATCAGTTCCAGTTTTTAGAGATAATTGTTTTTTTTCCCCTGATCTATTTTGGAGAAATGTTTGTTTGTTGGAAAGGGAGTAAGAAAAGGCTGATGAGATGAGTCACCTGACATGGATTAAAAGTGTGCATGTGAATGTTTGCGTGTGTTTGACGCCATCCAACAAAACCACCCGATCCAAAGGCCAAAGTTTGTCGGGGTAAAACCGCTTTGCGAGCAGAACAACTCACACGAAACATTCGATCGTGTGTGCCGAGTGAGGACACAGTAGGATGGAGACTCAAGTCTGCCACCCTTTCAAATGTTGTCCTAAGAATGTCTGTTCAGGTTCAAGTTTGCAGCAGCAGCGGAATGGAAAAAAAAACAAGTCATTAATTAGATTACATTAGCTGCAAGGCTTAGGGGGGATTAATGTCGTCAAAGGTGCACATTGAAAAGCAAAAGCTAGTGTACCTGTGCGCTTCAAACCTGATTAGCTCCCAGCCGTCGAGGAATGAGCGGCTTGACAGCTCGCGTTTGTTGTCTACCTGGCGGTGAGCGTGTAATCTCTCCATTGTGGGAAGATTTAGACGTCGCTGTGGGTTTCTCTCAGATGTCTGCGCACGCTTACGCCGTACACCCCCCCCCCCCCCCCCCTTCTTTTCAGCTGTCTTGTACATCTGCTTGGTTGCACACAAGGCCGCCCCGCTCCGCTGTTCGTGGCATGTATGCATTTGTGCGTCCGTCACGGGCAAGGTAAGTAAGGTACGTGAGCCACACAGCCCGAGCCGCTTGCTAATAGTGGCACCTTATAACCGGAATTCTTCCCTGGTGACCGTGCATGTTGGCAATGTTGACAAGAGAGGCAGGAATTGGAGTGGAGCGTGTCACAGGCTCACCGTCAGTGGCGGCGTTGTCCAGGGCGACGGCTCTCTTGTGGATGTTCAAGACATCTGTCAATGTCTGCTAGGCGCATGATTCCCAAGCTGCTGAGAAGATAAATGGCCCCGCAAGACAAGAGTCAATTCTTAGGGGGGGTTGTCTTGAGACTCTGAAAAGGTAAAAAAAAAAATATATATATCTATAAATAATATCACAGCGCACGCCAGGAAGTCCAATACAGCCAATAACTTGACGGCGCCATTGTCAGACAAGTCTCAAAAGTGGATGAAGAGTTGCTCTCACTGATCTGGGAGTAGGGGGTTGACTTAAATTTGGGGGAGCAGGATGTAAAGAACATGACAAAACGGTGTATTCCTCCTGATAATGTATACCACACACACACGCCACCACTGCTTTCAAAAGAAAAAAATCAAATCCGTGGTTTGGAAGCCGGTGGCGTCACAGTCTGAAAAAACTGCAACGACATTCAAAGGGCATTTTTACATTGGCGCTTTTTGCTTAATTATTTGTCCGCAACCAACTACGGCTTCTCGCTGAAAGCAGTTCTGACCTCTTGTCTGTCAGAATTCCGTCAGTTTGGTCCGGCATATGACTCTGAAGGCTGTTGGATGGATGTTCGATCCTTACTTCTCGATGCCCATTAGAGACAATTTAGCTGCTGCTTAATAAAGTGATGTGAGAAATACTCCCGGGTTGCGGTCAAACAGTTTAGGAGCGAGGCACTACGACCGTTGAACTGATATCCTGCCATGGTGGTGGCACAGCACCTTCTGGATGGAATGAGTTTCAGCCCCAAACACTGAAGAAATCAAAGTGTTTTTTTTTTAATATATATTTTGTTTTGATTTGTTTTTGAGCTTCAGATGGGGCACGAATAGGTCGACACACTCATATGAACGGTAATATAACGTGTACGCTGTAAGACAAGAACATGCATGTTGTATTTATCTTGGTTTTTACTCGTCTTGGCATAAGCGAGAAAGGACAAATTGAAAACATATTGTGCTTCATACAGGAGTTTTTATCAATGCGTTTTGTGTTGATTTGGGGTGATTGTACAATGTTAGTAGCAAAGTGCAAACTGTTGGTAAACAAGTAGCTCATGTTTCTTCAGTGGCTGACAAAAAACATTACCGTGCCTGTTCACGATTAATCCGGAGTACCTGCTCCCAACATGTGTAATCTCTTTAGGATTGCATTGGGTGGGAAATGTTGCAGCTTTGACAGGTGCTCCTGCATTAGCGTCCATTAAAGACAGATTATGCACTTGCTCCCGTTTTTGCCACTCACACGCAGCAAACTGGCTTAGAAGCTGTGTGTCAAGTGCTTGTTGCATGCTATTTACTATGTTTTTTTTTTTTTTACCTTTATCAATTTACATGAAATATGTTGGTGTGCAAATAAACACCGTCAAATGCTACATGTATTTATTGCACATTACTAACATCCCACTGCTCCTTCTGAGCCGTTGTTGTTGGTTATATTTGAGTACGGAGCGGGGGGGGGGGGTCTTCCGACCCCAAAAAGTGACTAGACGCTCTTAAAGCAGGTTGCAGCACAGAAACAAGAGATCAGAAGTGTCCGCATTGTGATGCTTTCAAGCTCCTTCGATGAAAACGTAATCAAATGAAACAGCAAGTCAAATTATAATCGCACGCCCACCTCTTCCTCCAGCTGTGGTAATGGCTGGCAGGTCACAAGCGGGCAAAGAGGAAGCGCTAACATTAGGTCACAGATGCGAGCGCCTATAATGAGGCCCAGTAAGGAGACGCCATAATACCCTCGCTAATAAGGTATAATTGTCTCATTGTAATCAAGTTAGGTGCAATTTAGGGGAGTTAGCGGGTGGGCCTTTGGACTGATGCTTTTTTCCTTCTCTCCGGATGCACCTCGGCGCGGCTAGGAGCAAGCTCTGCTGCGCGGAAAGCATGTGCAGTACAGTGGCTCCACAAACGTCGGTCCAGAGAAAACAATATGAGTGAGATGGGTAGGTATTGACACACGAGTGCAAGAAGGAGAAAAGAAATGGCGGGATGTAAAACAACTCGAAGCAAAGCAAAGTACAACAAATGATGCCACCATTATGTAATAGATTGAAATGAGGACTACAGCTGGAAGATGGAAACACAAAGTCGTTCTATTACTCAAGCAGAATCATAATGTGGAGTTCAGCCAAGTTAAGCAAAGCTGCTCACAGCTGGTGATGCGCGCCTCAAAATGTAGAAAAAGTCATCAAGTCATCACATGGAGAATTTTCATCGGACATCGAATGATGGCCCATCAATGAGCTCTTCCGACAACCTCCTGTGAGTGCGCGGCACTGCTAGCCGAAGATTCGGCAAAGCTATTTTTTTTTCCTTTTAATTTGAGGCAAAAGTATTGATTGTGTGAGAGCTCATCACGGTTACAGGAGAGGTGTGGTGAAAGGGGCGGGGGGTGTCTGGGGCCACGGGGGGCATGCGTTAATGTAGCTCCAACAGGGGAGTCAAACACTCCCACTTCTTTAAAGCGCTCTTCCGCCCCAGCTGTGCAAGCCAGTTCTAAGTGATCAATATAGTTGATTAAACTGCACTTATCAATATTACACACATTTTGTTTCGGAATGACAATAATCAGTGACGGGCCTGCACCTGTAGTTGATCACAAAAATGTTATTCTGTGCTATGCTATTGGGGTGACTGGTTAGCACATTCAACTCATAGTTGTGAGGTTGAGGTTGGAGTCGGGGAAATAAATATGCAAGTAGCACAAAGCTTCCCTTGACCTCTGACTCGCCACGCTAGGTGACATGAGCCCACGGGAGCTTTTCTTCTTCTTCTACTTTCTTTTGGTGATCGTCTCGGCGCTTGATTCTCGCTTTTGAAATTCAATGCATTTTGATGAGAGACAAAATGTGAATTTTGCCTCGCAAACTGCTTACTTTGAGCCTGGGTGAAATTTTACTAAGGCTCATGAAAAAAAGACAAAGTTACCAGTTCAAGGAATATTTTAGCAGGAAATTAAACTATTGGATACACATTTTTTTACCCCCAGAGTACGCATGACTGCATGTCACCAAAGAGGTGACACAGCACGCACACAGAAATGCAGTCGATAGCACTGCTGCATAATAATCGATTAGCATTTGTACAAGTGGGGCAGGCGGAGGCGTCCGATCAGTGCAAATTATTGTCACAGCGCACCGGCGTGCTGTGCAGTCAGCCGGACGGCATGGCGCCGCAAGATAAATGACAAAAGAGTCACAGGAGCAAGAGAGCAGTTAGTCATACCTGGTAGTGGAGGGGACTCTGCGGGGGAGGCGGGGAGGGGGAACATCAATACAGCACGGAGGGCGGGGGGGGGTGTACAATGGGAGCAACCCGCAATAATGATGCTTGCAAACCATCATGTAACATGTACAAAGAAAAGATGCTTTCTGTCACACCTGAAACGCCGTGATATCTACAGTATCGTGACGATTTCTGAGATGTTCCTCTTACGCAGCAGGGCAGCCAGAGGGATCATGTTGGGCAGCGCCTTTACCAAAGCTCTTCTCACCCAGATTCTCGTCCGCAGTCGGGTCACGACCTGAGAGGTGCTCTGCAACTCTGGAGGAGAAAACTGTCTGAAGCAGCTCCTGCAGTACACTGAGCGAGGAGCTCATCCAGATGACTCTACTGAGCTCGACCTGCAGCCTGATTTCAAACAACCTGGAAAAAACGATCTCATGTACCCACTATACAAACCATCGCCGTTTTGTATGAGCCCGCTCTAGATGCTCCTGCTGAGGTTGCTCCTTTCGTCTTCTTCTTTCCTGTTGCATTTGTTTAAAAGAGGAAAAAACAATGCAGAGCACAAATGAGAAATGGATGGGCCTGAGTTCAGTCCATCTGGACCGATATTTCATGTTGGACGTTTTTCATCACCGTGTGTCAGTGAGTTATATGGCTGTTAGTCCATTTCATGTCAGCCATCCCCTCCTGTGTCTCGACCGATCAGTTTCTTAGCGCCGCTTGCGACCTGCTCAGCAGTGCCTCGCCGAGTAATTATTCCAGTCAAATTTGGAGGGAAAACAGAGAAGAGTTATGTGGGGGGCATCAGGGGTTGGCAATGCATGATAAACGTCTATTTGAATGTTGCATATTTTGCATTAGCTTAACCTCAATATAAGCTCAATTTCACCACAAAGCTCGATGCAGCAATTTCTCTGGTCGGCCACAGTATTATGACAACTTGTCTAAAAACAAACAAACAAACAAACACACACAAAGAAGAAGGAAATTGGTATCAAAACCTCCACCTTTACAAATATAATGATGCTGTGTTTCTATTGATGCTGTCAGGTTCATGTCACAATATGCTGATTATCGTGATGCGGCAACTGCAGTGCATCATTTTCAAAACAATTTCTAGTATTTTGAATTCATCAAACAGCTAATTAAGGTAACCAAATATGTTGACGCTGAATTTGCTTTTCATCGCGACGCCTCAAGGCAAAGGGCATATTTGCAAACACTTTCAGAGATCAAGATAGCGCTCCTCAAGTCCGTGCAGCATTGTATCAAACGCTCTCATTGATCTTAAAACAGCCAAATGGAAGGTTCTCATTGATTGGAGATGCTCTGGGTCTTATTAAACAACTGCGAGTGTCCCTAAAGCAAACGACAGGGACAACTTACCTAACATCTGACTAGACTCCATTGATTTCTCTTCTTCCTTCTCGGTTGTGTCGCGCGGTCTCTACAACCCCACCCACCCCACCGCCCCCCACCTGCAGCATCGCACAGGCCACGGCGACGCCACAGCTGCTGTAATTTGCGCCAGCCGATCTTGCTTCCATCCGGTTCAATACTGCATCGTGTGCGCGGGCCGGCTAATAGGAATAAACATTTCACCTTTGTCTAAACAATTGAGTGGTGCCGATTCCCCACAGTGCTGTTGGGTCAATGGGTGACGTGACAGGGCTCCTGCATCCACAAATGACCATCACCAATCAATGCAGAGTCATATTTCCTAATGAGGGAACTCAGGTGCAACGTTAATTGTTGCGGTCGCCATTTTAACCCAAACCCAGGATGTTGCTATTGTAGACACAATCAGTCGACATATCGCAAACTGAGGTACGTCTTTGGTATTTGAGAAGATCGTTAAAAGAGTTTCGCATAAAAAAACAAATCTGACAAGATGGAAAGAACAAATCTCTTGCTACAACTTGACTTGCGCCAAAGAGAGCAACGGGAGGCAAACAAACAAAAAGCTTGGAAGGAGACATGTAGCCAAAGTAGAAGCAGACATATACTGAGCGAGCACTTTTAGGGTCAAAGAGTCAGCGAAGAGTGAAATAACTGTTTGCTTGTCGTCACAGCCACCTGAGTATTGTATAATGACAGCGCAGCTCTTAAGAGCCCGGGCGAGGAAATCATTGTGGAAGGAAGTGCAGACAATTAGTGTAGGTGGAGGGGACGCACTAGAACAGACACAATCAAAGAGGTCAAACACATTGCCGCAACATTCGACTCCTGCTCTCAGAATGAATACAAATCATACAATGTTACCTCAATGCCGCTGGACATTGAAGAGTCAAATGTGGGCGTAAAGGCCAGCGCTAGCATCAGGCAGCATTTAGAAAAAGGAGCTGTGAAAACTTCTCGCCAGTTTAAATGCCACAATTTGTAGTTTGTAATCATGTACATGCTTAACTCCTGAAGCACACACCTGCTTCAAACTAACGAGGAGCTAGGAAAGGTCATTCAAACAATTCTTGAACCTGAAAACCCCAAGCAGTGTCGTTGGGCTTGTCATCTGAGAGAGAACACGTCTCATCAAGTGATTCGCAGACTCCGGAGGGGGAGGGCGGTGCTTGTGAAAGGGGCACTAAAAGGGCAAATGATCACACGGATATGGCTGTTCATGCTACGGTTACACTATATTGCCGGCAGCCATGGCTGCCCCGTTTGCCGCAAGTCTAGTGTGCCATGAGCTTTTGGCCATTTTCTTGTCTTCATATGCTTGCTAAATTTTCTTACGGTCTTTTGCGATATGCGACGGGCCATGCAGGGTTGAGGCTGCTGAGTCCCAGAGGCTCAAAGGTGCCATACGGTTCAACCACGAACCTGCCACATTCCGTTGAGGTCCCACTCATTTCATTTTTTTTACCTTCTGTCAAAGCTTTCTACGTGGCAGAAACGCGGGCAGCTTTGATTCCCGTTGTGGCCACAGCAGACTCAATTGAAAATCCACTCAGCTTTATCCCAACAATCAGACCGTGCGGCCCAAGTCAGATCGCAGTAGAATGTAACACACTGTATTACATTGGGCCCGTAAAGCATCACAAAGCAGGAAGCTTTTTGATTAAATGTGACAAAACGGCTACCGTACACCTAAGCTGTGACAAAAAAATGACAAAATGGGACAAAAACCCTTTTGCTTACCGTCATGTTTTGTTGCAATCGCCTCATTTTACCAAGGCTGATGAGGTTTGCAATGCGCACTGCGATCAAACATAAAAAAAACAACAACTGGCCAGACACCCACGACAATCACATCCAGTCACGTTTGCTTATCCCACCCTCCTCATTGTCTCACGTCCATCCCAATTTGGAATGAAACGTGAGGATCTCAAGGCAAACAGGTCAAAGACCACGTTCGTCCCAGATCAACCGAAGAGCCTAAGCAAGAACTTGGTGATGGAGACGATGAAAGAAAGTCTCTCTAAGGAAGAAATTTGCAACAGAAGCCAGGCTCTGCGGTATGACCATCAGTCTCAGCCACCGCAATGCTGGTCTGCTCTCGTTCCTGGCTTCACTACTGCTCATAAAAAGCAGAAAGATGAAAAGGTGCAATGGCGGTTGCACCTCCAGAAGCAGGAAGCACCAACCGCACACGATGGAGAGAAGGACAAATATAGACGGTGAAGAGACAACAGCACTGGTCACTGATGCTTTGAATAGTATTTGATTGCCAGAGGTTCCGTCCCTGGGACGGAACGGTCCATCCGTCCGTCCCGGACCTACAGAATGTAAGGACCTGAGCACTTTAAAAGGACGAGGACAGACGGGGTCAGAGGAAGGACAGCAGGTGAGAACGGAAGGCTACCTGGGTCGGGGCTGGAGGACAAAGCGGCTCTGTTAATTGCGACGTCTTGCATCCGTCAGCTCGTTGCTATTTTTATGCATGTCCATGCCACCTATAAGATGAAGATGTGGGTTGCGTTCTTTGCTTGCCGAACATCACTGCTGTCTCCATTATTTCAGACTTACAAGCAGATTGCGGCAATTCCTTCGGCACCTGTGCGGCGCGTGCGGCAGATGACACCATATTGGATTGGCATGCTCCACTTGCCCCGATGCAACGAAAGGTACTGCGAGGACAAACGACTAGACATGCACATTCATCTCCAGCCGAGCACGCCGCCAGTCGCAGCTGTGCCGTCCGGCGAGCTTATGGCAGCGTCATCATACTTCAATTATGAAGGGAAACATGGAAATGGAGTTAAATTGAAAGTGAGACTGCTCCGGGTGATTTGGATATCTTTCAAATGCTCAGCAGCTGATGTAGAAGAAGGTGATGCGTAGCAGACGGCAAGTAAGCACTTGTGATCATCACTGCGTTTGGGTTTCAAGCCTGGGAGAGGGAGATGAGAAGGAAGGCTTTGGGTTAGGGTTAGGCCAATAAGTCAATTTCTAGATATTCAGCTACCAGCTGCAAAGACCAAGTGGAAAGTTACTGACACAACACAGACGAGCTAGAGCAACAACTGTCAGGACAAGAAAATGCAGAGCTGGGCATTTAACTAAAATGTCACGGTCCGTTTATCGCCTTCCGTCTGCAGCCGGGGTATCCTTCCGACATCTGTCTATCTGCCTTTTCGTCTGAACAGACCAAATAATAATCGCCTATGATCTGCCTAATAATCTGCCTAACCCGTCTACCAACTTCAACCAACTTCCACTATCTGAAACTCTGGAATTCCAGTCTTTTCTCAGGTGATACATGTTAACATACTTACAATACTCTGTGATAAGGGAGGACAGACAGGACTAAGCGGGACCAGGGACCAAACCATTCAGTTGTGAGAAAACACCACTCCACCCCCACCAGCCGCTACCACTTGATGAATTGTTCCAAGAGACGAATGATGAAAACAAACAGAAACTTAACTGACTCTTCTTAATATTCTTAGTGCATTCCAAAAAAAAAAGTGGGGTATGAGCTGGAGACTCCAGGATGTGCTGACCCGGCCGCCTGGCCTACAAGCCGCAAACGGCAGGAAGCAAGCTACAAGTCTGGAAGTCAACAGGGGCTCCACTTGAACCTGACTAGCCACTTCCTGCTCACCACACATAAAAACACTGTAACTCCTCCTGTTATACAGCTCCAAATGGAGAGCCGGGTCAACGGGTCAATCAGCATCGTGGGAAGCTTTTAAAGACTTAACTCTTGTGGCAGATTCAAAAATAGCGTTGGCCTATCTACTCGCTAGAACACCACAGCGCTCCATATTCTCCAAAGACATTTCAAGTGCTCCCAAATCAACTGGATCCTTTTCAAATGAGCTTACTTCTGTCGCCACTTGACCTGTACTCACATTCTCTTTTGCGACCTGAATGCAAAACGACAAAACTAAAGCTGAAGCACGTGAGGAAGAAAAAGGGAAAGTGAAAATATCATTGACATTATCTACAGATTTCAGTCAAGTCATTGTTGCATTTTTATTGTGTGGAACATTTGAGCAGAACAGGATGCAAGTGTTTTCCACTTCCGGCCTTTTTACAGGTTTGACGAGCAACAAAAGCAGCGTTTGCAACATCTTGCTGTGGGAAGCAAGTGGATAGAGAAGCACCTCAATTAGAGGCACTTTGCTTCCCCCTCCATGGTCAGATGGCTCCATTTGAAAGATCCTTTGACAAGAATCTCCCCCACTCCCCTCCACTAAATACACAATGGGAATGTCAGAGTCTACGAAGCAGCCAGCCGGTACCTAGATGAAATGTGCGTTCCGCAGCCAGGAGTGTACGGAGGCTTCTTGGACATAATGAGGGGAAGTTGTGTCAGCTTTAAGTAAGTAACGATGACACACAACATCCAGCTACTGAAGTGGGGGTGGGGTGGGGGGATAAAACGAGAGAGGAAAACCCCCCAAATGCCGAAGATTGCAATTGATCCATGTGACTTTTCACATGTTAAATTGCTGTAACTTGCAAGCAACATGGCGCGCTCCCTTGACGAAGGTGTGAAAATGAACTTGTTCAGGTAGCGGAGGCACGTGCTCGCCGCCAACGCTGCGGCCTCGGCTCCGGGAGACAATTAGCTGCCACCTGCGCTCGACAGATTGCGCTGGCACATTTCTGCTGCTCCTGTCGCCTTCGACATCGCCATCTGGCCCAAGGAAGGTGCTGCACTGGTTAGGAGCTAGGAGTGACATTCTCTTGAACCTTTTTCGAGCATCTGCTGTTTGGGACTTCTGTGCGTGACTTATTTTGTCCATATATCGCTTTACATCAGTTTTAGTCACACAAGTAGTTTGTGTTAACGTGTGCTTACCCTTTAGGAACTCAAGTGAAAGATGAGATCTTAGATAAGATGTTTCAGGATGAAAGGAATGGATTAAGAACTAAAATACCAATGTATACTGAACAAAAACATTTTTGTTCCCATTTTTCACAAGCTGAACTTAAAGGACCCCGTTTGCATTCCCAGAACAAGTCCAGCACAAAGCGCAGTGTAACTGTGCACAAGGATGGAGTTTTCTTTCTTTTGGTGTTTTCGTAGGTGGGTACGGATGGCAAGGGGCATTTGCACTGTTGTGGGAAGTGAATCCTCTCATTCCCTTTAAATTCAGCGCAAGAGAGGCGCAAACACTCTTTGACATGGCGAAAGCAGATATAGGCTCTCTGGAGTTCATGCAGGAGATCCACGCCCGCAAAATACATTTATGATGACCTGCAGGAAAATCTCGGGTTTCGGACGATGTCAAGTTGACCGGGGCGATCACAGATCTCTGATCGTTGATGTCTGTGTGTGACTCCCACCCGCTGCATAGCTGTGCCGCGGCCCACAAGGGTGGTTTAGAAAACATGATAATGATGATAATAATGCGTTCAATGAATTGATCTCTACACTGCAATGATTCAGAGGGTCCGATGCACGCTGTCATCATATTTAGAATATGAATGAACTACAATGATATCC
Organism: Filicampus tigris; assembly: GCF_054856515.1. Taxonomy (NCBI): domain Eukaryota; kingdom Metazoa; phylum Chordata; class Actinopteri; order Syngnathiformes; family Syngnathidae; genus Filicampus; species Filicampus tigris. The sequence goes on along the minus strand of NC_141217.1, from coordinate 40,706,353 downwards.
ACCACACAAAATTGCATTACACCACTTGCGCCACAACTTAGACCAACTCCGAGCCGGTCTAAAGTCTAGTCTACTTTCAGTCACCAAATTGTCTACATTCCCTTGGTCTGCTGCATGGCAGCGCGGTCTGCCAAATTCCCAAACACGGTAAGATAGACTTGTCCTGGCATAAATATCAAGATGTGTCAGATTTTATGATGAGCGTACATGCGCTGTCTACGAATAGAGCCCAAACACCAAAGACTGTTTCGATGGACACAAGAAGCTAATTTCTCCAAGCAATTGTTCCCAAATCGATGCCAATGCACCCTTCTCCTTTGCAGAGATATTCCATCCACCTCACAGGTGTGAAATATCTCATTGCTCATAAAACGGTGTGACTGCACAAGTGTGCCTTATGCGGCTCGTCATAAAAGGCCACTTTAGAAAAGGCAGTTTTACCTCACAGCACAATGCCACAAATTTTGAGGGAGGGTGAAGTTGGCATGCTGACCACATGGGTATCCCCCCGAAAAGGTGTTGCCAATCAATTGAATTTCATTTCTTTTCCATAAACCATTTCTAAAGGTGTTTCAGAGAATTTGGCAGAACATCCAACTGGCTTTGGAGCTGCAGACCAAATATAAGCCACAGCAGCCCAGGACCTCCACATCCAGTATTTTCACGTTCAAGATTGTCTGAGAACAGCCACAACAAATACTTGGGAGAAATCGACCTTTGAGAAAAAGCCCAAGGGCCTTCGGCTCATAAAACATGGGAGCAAAAACACAAGTGTTGCATTGATATTTTTGTTCAGACAAATGCATTTCGGTCCTGGAGTATTTGGACAACAAAACAGTTTTTTTGTTTTTTTTGGTTTGTTTGTTTTGTTTTTCTATTTCCCCATTATAGCCACATAAATAAAAGAATCAAAACGTGAAGAAGTGAAAGGTTTCACAACAATATAACATTTATTTTGGGGTCTTGCACCCTTCACTTTTACCTTCCGTAAGTTTCTGATGTTTTCTTGCAGTCTAATCAGTCTTTCCTGTTCTTGGCCGTTATCAGAGGTTTGCACCTTGTTGTAATTACAGTCATGAAGGTGTGCCTTGACTGAAGACTTTGATAATGCTGCATCTACCTTCCTCATACTGTTCTTTACTTCTTTTGATGTGAGAGATATTGTCTACACCAAAGAAATGTTTTCGTGATCGGCCACTTTCTCTTCTGCAAATCTGCGGTCTTGTCTTCCAGGCCTTCTGCTGTTTTTCAGCTCATTAGCAGCTCCAACAGAAGCAAGGAAATGTAAACGTGTCATTAAGCTGTCACTATATATCTCAACTGAACAATACTTATCACTTACGCCGAGAGAATATTGTTTCTTTTTTTGTGAATTTTCTGATTATAACATAACAATATCATTTTCATGTGAAAGATTTCTTGTTCGAAGGACGGCTATCCATTCAGACGGTGGATCCAATTTTGGAGAGAATTGATTCAGGCTGTTTCCCAACTGTCGTGCGTGTCACTGGGGAAAGCTGCACAACACCCCGACAACATTTTTTCCTTGATTGGCCTGCAGGATGTTGGGGGGCGCGGCACCGATGCCTTATGTCATTGTTACCCAGTCACTCCGGATGAGAGCGTCACCTAAACGCCTAACGCAATGGAGTTAATACTCCTCCTCCGCTCCCCCACAGCACAAACTCAAAGTGACCAGCAGATCGTGGTGGATTACAAACGTGACATATTAACTTGATCCTAATGTGCTTAATATTCATGTCTGATGGCGGCACAGGAGACGAAAGCAGCTGATTTATTTGATCATCTCACTTGTACACACTCCACTTCCCTTTCCAATAGGATTCAGGTTTCATGGAAGGACGGGATGGCTCCAGGCATGGCACACCACCCCCGACCCTGCGATGCGCTCACACACAGTGCACAAGCACGCGTTTATGTGCATGCCCCTCGGAAGCCATGAAAAAAAAAAAAAAATCCAAGGCACTGTCATGAATCAAAAAAATCAGCCACGCTGCGAGCTCTAATACTCAACCGTAAAACAAAAGTAGCAAAAATCTTGCTCCGTTAACTTTATTTTTGAATTACACTGTCCATTTTATTACACTGACCAACAATTAGTGATGCGCACAGCGTGCACGTTTCCGTCAGACATGGATCTCTCTATCAGTGTGTCAAGATGGCGAGAATATGCACGAGATTGCCAAAAATATCATGGCGAACTCATTTGCCTCGGCTGATGATTCCAGATGTGCAAGTAGCATGCTTTTCTGATTTAAAAATGCTATTTAAAAATAGCATAAAAACATGCATATGCTGAACCCTGAGTATGGCGAGAGACGTACACATACACACAGAGATGGGAATGTTACCCTTTTGCTGGTCCGTCCTCCTTCCAATGTCTGCGACCTGGGCACCCTTCCGTCATCGTCTCTCCGTCCTTATTTATAAAAATAATTGTCCTCCGTCCCTGTACGTTCTCATCCTTTTAAAATGCTTCCATCCTTACATTTCCTCATCCGTGTATGACGCCGTGGGAGTGATGCTAACGGGAGAGGTTTCATAATTCATAAACATTATTTAAAGCTCATTAGTTGGCTAATTTCCTATTCACATCCACTTACCGGGTGGGAATATCATGAGTCGATTGAATTGTTTACAACTGTTTAAGTGTCAACAAAGATATAATTTGGCTGCCAACACAACCACTGTCGGTCACCAGACTGACTGGCAATGTGAACACTTTTTCTGACAGAGGACGAGCGCTTCACATCGGAGCCCGCCAGGGGACATCGCGAGAATATTTAAGACTGTGTTATAGTGCAATACTTTACAATATAATGCAATCTTTATTGAGAATTGTCACAATAGTACTGCATTATAACCAGAGCTAGGTGTTCCGTCTATCTGACGGACCGGTCTGTTTATCGGCCTCTGTCGGACGCCCGTTTTGCTGCTAGTTGACGAACGACGGAATTAAAAAAAAAAAAAAAATAGATGGATTCAGCATAGACAGAAATCCTTTTATTTAGTTCGCCATCCATCTGCGGTCCGTCATTAGCCTATTTTTCGTGGCGAGGCTTCGATGGCCGCGGCGAGCGCGGGGAGGAAAATAGTGAGTTGTGTTTGCTTGGCGGACATATTTGAGTGAGGGACCATGCTTCCAAAGTGCAGTGAGTCACTATTTCTCTTCAAACATCTCATACACTTTAAGTGTACGGTGGCACAGGCATGAGCACGAATGACGGTTTGGAGAGATTTTTACGCTCTAGAGATGTCCCAGACAATTAAGTACTTTGCATGCAACGGGATATGTACTAAATGCTACCAGTTAGCTAAGAAAACAAAATTGCTATCCACCTTTGTCCTCATCAGTGAAATGGGTGTCCAGTGGCATAATCCATGGTTTTACATGTGTTAAACCACTAGCGGGCAAACTATGCCTGAGACTACAATGTTACTGCAGGGAATGCACATGACAAAAAAAAAAAAACAAAAAAAAAAAACAGGACTCTACAGCAGGGGTAGGGAACTCCAGTTCCTCGTGAGCCATATCCTGCTTGTTTTGGATCTCCCCGTAGTACAACACGCCTGATTCAAATGATCAGCTCATCAGTATGCTCGGTAGAAGTCTGAAATGATCCTGATCAAGTGAGTCAGGTGTGTTGTAGTACGGAGGGATCTAAAACAGGCAGGATATGGCTCTCGAGGAACCGGAGTTCCCTACCCCTACTCTACAGTTTTGTTGCAGGCAGTTGATAAAGTCACCTCCGTGTTATCGCAGAAGAGAACGGTGGTCTTTCTTGTTAAAAGAACCCAACACAACACGTCAGTCGGTACTTGACCTGGTTGGGGACAATTATATTGACGAAAACCTACTTCCGTCCTTGCTCAATCCGTACTTTTTAAAAAACTTCCTCCGTCCCCAAAATGGGCATTTGTCCGGTAAGTACGGACGTACCATTCAGTCCCTGGGACGGAATGTCCACCGCTGTGAGTTACATACTGAGAGCCGCTTCGAATATTTGGAGCCGTTTTGGTCTACGGACATCTCCAACAGACACTGAACACGGCGCCACTCAGAGCCGTTCACCTTTCCGCCAGCATGCTTGCCTCCAAGACACATCGCGTATGAGTGCTTTGTTTGCCCGCGTGCGTCATGTGTATATACACGGGCCAGTTTGTGCGTGCGTGCGCAGGTCAGGCCTCGGTGTTGGGCACCCCGGCCGCTTTTCTGTGTGTGCAAGTTCGGCCCGGACGACCCCGGACTCCAGATAGAGTCTGGAACAGGTAGTGGGGGCGTCTTGCATTATTCATGTCGGGATGAAGGCGGGGTAGGCGAGGGAGCCGGGTCAGAGGTGTACAGCAGCGTCTGTGGGCTGGCTGGTCAATGTCGACTTTCATTTCCTGGCAGTACTGCTTGGGGAGATGCTGCGCTTGAAGAGCGCTTGCTGTGTAAGTGCATGTTAATGTCATTCCTCTGGTGGGCTTGGAAAAGATCTATATACACAGTACGTGTGGATATACTACTCGCTGACATTTTATATTTGATGTCAACAGGCTTGCAATGTAACAGACTACAAATATTTTGTACTGTGCTTAAGTAGAATTCTCAAGTATCTTTACTTGACTGTTATTTCTGGCGACTTTCAACATCACTTCATTACATTTCAGAAATAAAAAGATATCTTTACATCAATGCATTTCCCCTAATCTTCAATGCACGCTTCTACAAAGTAAAATCAGAAGTAATTGCTCATACATTTGATGATTTGTCTGAGTGGCGGCGCACAAAGCAGAAGAAAAGCCCTGCCAGTCCGGAGCAAGGCACACAGTTTTATATGATATTGATAATCCAGTCAAGTTAAAGGATCAGTGTTCTCAATGGTCACGAGCTTGTTTCGGCGTGTGCTTCACGTGACACCTTGTGACAGAGAAAATGGCTCATTTGCCAACATGCAGATCTTGAGTTATAGATGATGTAAGTACAATAGATACAAAATGAATCTTAGATAAATAAACAACTTTTTAAATGCTATTTTTTTTTAACCTTTATCTCTGAAACACATTTGTTATCGGACAATTACGCTGAAAAAAATGGTGCGTTGAATTTACTCAATTTTATTTCATCAAGTGATTGCACGAAATAAGATCATCTGGATCCATATATATATATATATATATTTGTCTGTAAGCCACGGAATGCCAAACAAACTTTTTGTAATTCTGGAGGTCAAATGTGATATTTTTAAGCATCTGAAACAAAAAGTAGTAAAAAAGAAAAAAAAAACCCATCTCAGTCGCCATCAAGTGAAATTAATTTAATGAGGCATGCTTATGTAACCAAACGCTGTCACTCATATAAAGCGTATGGGCCGAGTGAGCCAGAAAGCAATGAGCAGATGGCCCATTCGTGACCATGGACGCGCTACGTGTGGCAGCCCAATTTCTGCTAAGTTTTTTACATTCACACCACTTTGTTTCATAGTACAAATTTTGCTAGCGTTATAGCGGGTTTAACCCCGAATCTTTCCTGCTGGGCGCATGCGGCGATGCTTTAATGGCTGAAACTATGAGCACTAACGTGAAGCAAGCATGGCTGGAGTCTGAGACAAACATAGACATGGAAAAAGCACCGCCTCCACAGTGCATCTAGTGGCCGCCTGGATCACACGATCACTTTGCTTCTTGAGCACGCCTGGATGGCTTAAGGGCACGGCACCTCTTGACCTTATACCTGGCACGGTATGCGGGGATACCGCAATAGTTCAGCTTCCTCTCTCTGCGCATTCTCATGGGTGTGAGTGTCAGTGATTGGGTGCGTGCGTGCTCCTTGATGGGCAAAGATGCAATATGAGGTGCGAAGAAGTAGCAGCAGACAGCACAGGAACAGACCTGCATAATGGAGCGCCGATCCCCCGTTGATTCCTTTTTCACACCTCCGAGCAATTTGACGGGAGATGGCAAGATAGACGACGAGGACGTCAGCCAGACAAAGAAAGTTGTAACCGAGCAGGTTGCGCGCAACAACTTTTCACCAGTTGGCTTGCTGAAAAGTCTTTCATTCAAACTCTGCTTGTTTTGGCTGGGCAAACTTGTACTTTTCAGGCTTGGGGGTGTAACGATTCCAACTTGTGCTCAACTGTTAGAACTTCACACACCTACAGGAGGGGGCTGGTGGTGATGTGCCACCTTTGGTACGTCAGTGCTGTCTGCCTCGCTCACCCTTCCGCGGTGAGACGGAGGGGGGGGGGGCCGCGTCTACAAAGAAAAATGGCGCTTTGAAAAGACAGAACTTCAAGTTGGCTTTGGGCATGCAGGGGGATTGAAGAGTCTGCTTCTTTATTAGACGGTGGAGGGCGGGAAGAATCAATGTTGACACAAAAAAAGCAAGCTATTTATTACCGCGGATCTTCGTGGATTTTGGGACCTCAAAAAGAACAAGTTGCAAGGACAGAATCACGTATACACTGTAGAACGTTTGGCCTCTCGATCAAAGTGGAAGCCTCCTGGCGACTACTTGACCGAGCGGAAGGCAGCAGAAACCCGAAACAAGAGCCATGCTGAAGACGTGATAGTGATGCCACTATTTGTTGCTCTTCAAAGAAGAGGCATTCAGATTTAGCACAAGTCATTGCCTTCTCCAATAGGATGGCAACAAATACGTGAGCCCCAAACACACGGAAGGAAGCCTGCAGGAGGGATTTAGCTGATGCAGAAAGACATGAAACGATAGAAAATAGTCATCTAATACCTCGGCAACGTCAAAATGCTGCCTATTTATCTCTTTAGCACGGGAAGTGCTGGAGATCCGCAGGCACAACTGCATCTTTAGACACATTTTGGCCTAATTAAAGCATCTCAAATCAGCGGCCACGTGGGACTGTGCCAAGCCCTGGGTTAGGGAGATGCTCTCTGATGCTAAATGGATAAAGGATTTGTGACTCCAGTCTGCTCACATCAAAGCTACAACACATGGGGAAGACGACGGGCAGGGGTGGGGGCTCCGTCTCAAAGCCGTCCAAGTCCGGTAAAACTCTGAAGAAGACAGACACAAGTTGGACTTCAGAGTGTCACAGCGTCCTCCAGTCCCTCTAACAGGTGGCTTTGGAAGTTCTGATCGCAGGAGGAAGAGGAGGAAAGGGTTGGCCACGAGGTAGAGCCCAAACTCCCGAATCTCCAGTCCTGTGATCCGACTCCAAGCTGGCAGCCACACTGTCAACAACGGAGACTGCAGATGTTCCTGGGCTAGCCGTCTCCTCCAACATGGCCCTCAGCTTTCTTTCCTCCCCCTCCTGCCTCGATGTGTAGTTGCGTGTTTGTGTGTGCTGAGTGGGAGTTCCCGTGAGCAAATCCCTATCAAGGCCTCCGTGACTGGAAGAAGCCATGGTGTCAGGCCTCATTTCTGAGCGGTTGCTGCTCTTTCTTGGCGCAGGAGGCTGGGGAGGCGTTTGCCTTCTCGCATCCCTCCTGCTCACTTTGATCGTTACAACAAGCCTTATTTACTTTTGTCCTCAGTGCTGAGCTGCGTCATGTCTGGCTACCGTGTCCGACATGATAATTTGCACCCTCGGTCAAAGTGCGATTTGAGGGAAACCGCCGTGGAACCTCTGAATTTTAAGGCCGTTCAAGTTCATATCGTTTGGCATTGGACCAAACAAAAAACTTTGAGATCTCTCATATGACGTTGTAAAGGGCAGATGTGTCTGATTTGATGTGCTGCACAGTGCGGATTACAAAAGTTAACCTGAAGTAAACCTCTAATTCCGCTTCACATTGTAGCTAACATTTACACGGACAATTGCCTCAAAGTGCGGTACATGTGAGACAGCTTTTTCAAAATGTGAAATTACAAGGTGCCTGACACCGAATGCCGAACCACTGTTCAACTGTTCTTTGCAGTCGAATGCCGCTTCTCCCAGTTGGAAAAGATGCTATCTTGACTGCAGGAACCAAACAACAAGACTGCATTGTGGACCACCTGTTCTTCACGTTTAAATAAACGCGTCATGGCACCAGTTTTCTGGGTCCCAAGCAACGTGGCAGGAGAGAGAGGGAGTGAGGGGGTGACAAAAATTAATGCAGCAAGGTAAAGTGGTTCATCTGTCTTCCTTGCTAGTTATTGGAGCCATCGCGGGAGACAAACTCTTCCTCTGCAAAAAGTGACAACGTCGTGACATTGTGCTATGTGCACCTTCCAAGATAAAACTTGGCGTCTGAACAAGCTCATTCCTCAGGTCTACGTCTGGGAGAGCTAAAAAAGACCTTGGCTGGTAAATTAATTAGCGGGTAAATCCGGCTTTGGAGATTTCTCACCTCATGTTAAGGGAGGGGAGATATTTGTCAGCCGTTAATTACTGTCATCTGATGACGGCACCTTCCCTCCACGTCAGTGACACAGAGTGGAAGGTGGGGAGCTGTTGTGAGCGTCTCGGCTACCTTATTTGCAAGCCAAACAGTCTTGTTCAGTGATGTGCAGCTTTTGGCCTTTTAAACTGACGCCAGTTTTGTTGTCTGTTGTATATGTGCATGCCAAGTCTTCAACTGAGGATTTGGGCGATTGGTGCATGCTTTTGCTGAAGTAAAGATTTTTTATTATTTGTGATTATTCGAAAGTGGGTGGTTGGTGTGTGGCTTTTCGTCTATGTGACGGACTGGTCCGTCTATCCATTTGAAGTTTGCCGTCAGAATTGCTGATGGAAGCCCCTTTTAAAATGACCAGCATGCTGCCAAATTCCCAAACGCGCTAAACTAGACTTGCCCCGGCACGCAAATGAAGAAGTTCCAGTTTTTATGCTGTCTACAAAAGGAGAGCCCTATATGTGCCCTGCGACTGACTGGTGACCAGTCTAGGGAGTATGTAGTCCAACTTTCGCCTAAAGTTAGCTTTGATAGGTTCCAGCTCCACTGTCCCTGAACAGCATGCATGGTATAGAAAATGGATGGAAAATGTGAGAAAAAAAGAGTGACAGCTATGCAGGTAATTACTTGGTCTTTATTCCC